>NW_015558608.1:137231-167921 GCF_001515605.1 Sinocyclocheilus anshuiensis | reverse complement strand
CCATAGACTCCATAGACTGTATGGTATTATCCCGCTCTGTGTGTGTGTGTGTGTGTGTGTGTGTGTGTATCTATGTGTGTGTTGCGTAGCGACGATAACAAATATTAACGACATCTGTCATAACTAGGAAGCGACTGAGAAAGGATAAAATAAGAATCCATTACCATTTTATCATAATAAAAAGTTGTATTTTCATTAAATAGTTTCATTTTGTTATATTGGAGCCCAAAACCGGTGTTGTGTAATATTCGGTTCCTGTGTGGGTGGAGTTTACATGAATATTCAATAGTTCCCCTGTTGTGGGCGTGTCCTGGAAACAACGCAAGCGAATGGAACTGTTTTGAACACCTAATGAAGTGTCAATGTTAAGCTTTGAAGCATGATTTGCAACAGTGTCAAAACAATGCATAGTTTGGTTAATATGATAAATTGTCTAACTTTTTGCTTGATTGATTACAGGCACACAGATAAACAATCAATAAGCTAATAACCTATCTTACCTAATATAGTTTTTACTCTTTGGTGTGTTTAGCTTTTTATATATTTAATTTGTGGGGCTTTATTTTTAATTATATATATTGTATTGTACAATACAATATTATATTGTAGATTCCATACATATTAGTTACATTAAATGTTACTATGACAAGTACAGAAGTAATTGCGTTATGAATATAACTCAAATTGAAAAGACGAGGAAAGTTGTGTGAAAGTGTGCATGTAGAACGAAGCAATGCAAAATTAAGTGAGTGTCTGAGATATTTATTGGCACTCGATGAGAACAGCCTCCTTGTTTCCAGGACACACCCGCAACAAGGAACTAATGAATATTCACGTAAACTCCACCCACGGGAACAGTTTTTCACAGGAACCGAGTATTACACAAAACCAGTCATAAGGGTCAATTTTTTGAAATTGAGATTTATGCATCATCTGAAAGTTTAATAAATAAATTGATGTATGGTTTGTTAGGATAGGACAATATTTGAAAATCTGGAATCTGAGGGTGCAAAAAAATCTAAATATTGAGAAAATCATCTTTAAAGTTGTCCAAATGAAGTTCTTAGCAATGCATATTACTAATCAAAAATTCAGTTTTGATATATTTACGGTAGGAAATTTACAAAATATCTTCATGGAACATGATCTTTACTTAATATCCTAATGATTTTTGGCATAAAAGAAAAATCTATAATTTTGACCCATACAATGTATTGTTGGCTATTGCTACAAATATACCCCAGCGACTTAACACTGCTTTTGTGCTCCAGGGTCACAGATAGCATTGGCATTAAATCACAAAAACTAGTGAACTGTAGGAAGGTAAAACACATTTTTTATCAATTAATTACAGCCTTGATGAGCAGAAGAGACTCCATTAAAATACATGAAAAATCTTAGTGATCCCAAACTTTTGAACGGTATATACACTCTCACACAAATGTGCACTCACACACGCACACACACACACACACACTCACTCACTCACTCACTCACTCACTCACACACACACTCTCACACACACACACACACACACACACTCTCACACTCTCACACTCACACGCACTCACACACACACTCTCACACACTCACACTCTCTCACACACACACTCACGCACATATATATAACAAAAACAAGTAGATAGAATGGAAAAAGACTTGAGAAAGCTAGTGTTATAGGCCTTTTTTTAAAGAAAGCAAGCAGTTAGAAAACGAATAGAGAGAGAGCAAGTGTTAGAAGTCAACAAATAGATCAAATAGAATTAGAATAGAAAGTGCTAGAGATACTGAAGTTAAATGAGTAGTTATTTAATAAAAGATCAATAATCAGACATGATTGTGGTCTGGCTAGAAGATGTGAAATGTGTAGCGTTATTTTTCTCTGCCATGATCCACATAAAGATCACTGACACATCCCTGCTAGATGAACCTCTCGTTTTTGTCTTTTAATTCTCCAGAAAAAGAAAATGAAAGAACAGAAGCAGATGGCAGATGAGTGTGATTCACCGACTCCTAAGAAGAGGAAGGTTGAGAAGATGCCCACCGAGTCCACAGACACGAACGGAAACATGGACACAATCCAGATCAAGGTAACTGCTTTCTTCTGATTTCAGATCTCATGGAAGTCATAATCATTGTTCTGGAGCACGTGTCTTTAACTGAAATCTCTGTACAGCTGAAGAAGAAGAAGAAGAAGAAGGCAAATGTGGAGGACGTGATGGGCAACGGAGAGCCTGATAAAGCATGTGTGTCAGCTGTAGATACGCCTGGACCGTCCAGCGAGGACTCGGACAGCGAGCGCGAGAAAGTGTGTACAAGCCTTTATTCCTCTGCTTCTGTTCAGAATGAGCTGCTCTGGGGCCAGCCGTTCAGACAGAACCCGAGCAGATTCTGGCCATCGCATCACATCTAGAAAATGAGTTGTTCAAAAGAAGCAAAGCATTCTGAATTCAGATTAGATCTGGGTTTTGATCTGGATTAAATCCTCAGTTTGTGCTGTTCAAAATGCTTAGTAAGATTGGGATACTTTTGATCCAAAAAATAAATGGGATTATTCTGATCCCAGCAGAAAGGTGGATTTCAGGAACAAAAATGTAATAAAACTTTAAAACTGGTCCAAAAAATACAGCATTTGTAACATGCAATATATCCCCAAATCTCTAAACAGCTGTCAATATCAAATAAAAATAGTACATTTAATTTAAAGTTTGTTTTTTTAAATCACTGACTACATCGGCACAATCATCAGAGATGGAGCAGTCAGAAGTAGTTATGTGTGTAAATGCAATGCGAAACATTGGTATTATTCCTCCATCACTATGTCCCTTCAGGGGCTCCGTAGAGCTCTAGTAATCCAGATTTGGAAATCTGAAACCGTGTGTATCTGGATCAGGGTGATCCAATCCAGTTTTGCTTTGAAAAACCTGCACTAAAGTAAGATGGGTTCCCTGATCCTGGATCGCAAAACATGGGATTTCCAAATCCAGCTGAACATCTGGCACCTGGTGATTTCTGACGATCTGCTCATGTCTTTAGGAAACCCCGGAGCAGAAAGAAGGAGCCTTCTCCAACTTCAGGATCTCGCAGAACACCATCACACTGCTGCGGGGTAACGCTGCACACACGGCCTGCAGGGGGATCTGCTGAAATATGCACTGGGACTGTATTGTGAAATATCTCTTTCTTTTAGCCCGTGGTGTTTCGTATCTCTTTGACATCCAAGTGAAGACCTTTAACTCGGTGTATGATGGGAAGGATGTCATTGGCCAGGCGAGGACCGGCACGGGGAAGACCTTCTCGTTTGCTGTCCCTCTGGTGGAGAAGCTGCAGTCCGCAGCGGAGGACAGGAGAAGAGGCCGGGCCCCAAAGGTACTGCAGTCATATGATGTGTCAGTGCACGATATGCACGCCATGAGATATACAGTGCTGCTCAAAAAGTGCACTCGTGAGGATGCTGCTGTTCTGAAAAACACACGATCAATGTTACTGCTTTAATTTACTTTTGATGAGTAACCCAGAAATAGTGCAGAGTCACTATTCGCAAATCACAGCAAGACGTAAAAATGCTTTTAATGCGAGTTTAAGTTCATTCTCATTCAGTTTTTTAAATGCATGATGCTTAGAGAGGCCCTGGAGAGTGTGAGCATGCCTCATTTATGTACTGCCAGTCAGAATTCTGGATGCATTGTTTTTATCAAGCTCATGTGGTGCATTCTGGGATACTGAAGGATGAAGGAGGTCATGCATGTGCTGGTTTGCTAAATCAACTACTGTGTATTGACAAGTTAAGTTAATCATTTGATACAATGCACTTATTGTGTACATGTTTTGCATTGTACTTCTATTCTAAAATATATGTGTGTGATGACATATAATTAGAGAAATGAAGTACACATCTATAATTACACCGTTAAACTTAACCAGACCACCAAACCTGTCCCTAACCTTAAACCGCATCACACCTCAATAGCAGCATCTTGCAATACAACGTGAACACTATAAGTACATTGTACCAAACAAACAATATTTTTAATGCGAGTACATAGTAGTTAAAGACGCCTCGTGTAGAGTCAGTGGACCAATCATTCAAAACTTAGCTTTGTGAAGGCAATTCCTGTGTTTGTACAGTTTATGTTTGGCTACAAATGTCATGTTCGTGCATTTAAGCAAAAGCCTGTAGATCTAAAGGGGTTTTTTGGATCTTTTTTTTTTTATTTTTTTTTAAATGTATTTTTGGCATTTGTGCCTTTTATTAGGATTAGGGTTGTGTACTGTTCACATTGTAACTGGTATCAGTGCCTTTTTTCGGTACTTTACTCTCCGTGTAATAACACAAACATTTATTTCAGTGAAAAAAATAAGTCCAAAACTCTCAATTTCAACATTTTGAACAACAGGACCCTACAATCTTTTTTCTTTCTTTTTTTTAAAGGCTGATTTATACTTCTGTGTCGGACATAAGTCACAGCCAATACAGCATCATCTTTTCTAGATTTTGCCTAAATGTAGGCTACTATACAATAGAAAAAATCTATTAATGCTTTAAAGACATTAAAGTATTTTGTTAAGATATTTAAAAATGTTTACTGCATTGTTAAAAAAAAATGTGCGTTTTGAGGAAGAAAAAAAAATGTTTACAAACATTATAAACACAGTTATTAGTTTCTCTCCACAACAAACCCTCTAAAGTTAAGGCTGTTAGGCCAGGGCTGTCCAAACTGGGTCCTGGAGGGCCGGAGTCCTGCAGAGTTTAGCTCCAACTTGCCTCAACACACCTGACTGGAAGTTTCTGTGCCTAGTAAGAGCTTGATTAGCTGGTTCAGGTGTGTTTAATTAGGGTTGGAGCTAAACTCTGCAGGACACCGGCCCTCCAGGACCCAGTTTGGACAGCCCTGGTTTAGGCTATAAAAACGTCAATCCAAAAACACATTAATTTAAGGTGAAACTGATGCCTACCCCTCTCATTCGGCACAAATCCAAATGTTCGCGACGTATCTAGATGCTAAAATATAATTTATTATAGGCTAGGCTTTGTACATTCCTCGATGTAAAGCATCCTTCACTTCGGCTATATCAGCTCAGTGAGGCGCTGGTCATGCTGAACGCAACAGATTGTACAACGGAGCAGTGCGACTTTTTATACGTTTATTTAACTGTATTTTATTTTGATAACAAACAGGCTGCAATGTCGCAAATATATGTTGTGTCTGTGTGCGCGTGAAACATTCAAAACTGTAAAGATTTGCACAATAAAGAAAACTACTTTCTGCCGTCTCGTTTTCCTTTCCGAGAACTTTGGATCGCGTCACAATGAACCATAACTCAGCACATTTTTATCTTTCGTTTTGTTGATCCGTCAATGATTTAAGTGAGATATATTTTGTATATATGCCTATATTCCTTTTTATGTAAGCCTATAGTTTATATGATGTGATGTCAGCGTCACATTTGCATAGACCGTACTACTGGAATTCCTGATTGGTTGACAGCAAATTTCAAATATTAAATGGAACGATAAAATAACGTTATTAACCGGTTAATGGCCATTTCAAATTTTCGATTCTGTTCGGAACTATAAAATTAGGTTTAGTTTCTGTTTCTGTCAAAATTTTGTTCGTTTCCGGTTTTCGTTTTCATTCCTTGAACCGGTTCAGAGCCCTGCGTAGAAATAGTGCCTGTTTGTTTTTTTGGATCTTGAGAAATGAATTTGGTTGAATGTGTGCACAGCTTTGTCCAGTATGATATGAATGTGTGATGTGTGTCCACACAGGTCCTGGTTCTGGCGCCGACTCGTGAGCTCGCCATTCAGGTGGCCAAAGACTTCAAAGATGTCACCAGGAGACTGTCTGTTACGTGCTTCTACGGAGGAAGCTCATACAACCCACAACGTAGGGCTTTAATCATCATAGTAATAACTGTAACTGAATGATCAATGACAGAAAATCATCTGTAGTTTAATTCAGTCTGAAGTAAGAATGGAAGTAGTATAAAAAAATAAATACAAAACTACAGTTTGGAGATGTTTAATAACCTGCTGATTGACTTGTTGTGGCATCAGTGGAAGCGATCCGCAATGGCATCGATGTACTGGTGGGCACGCCGGGTCGAATCCGAGACCATCTGCAGAATAACAAGCTGGATCTGTCTCAGCTGAAGCACGTGGTGCTGGACGAGGTGGACCAGATGCTGGACATGGGCTTCGCCGAGCAGGTGGAGGAGATCCTCTCTCTGTCCTATAAGAAAGGTAACCCACACATCTGATGCTCACATTCACATTGTGTTCGTCCCATGAGAAACTATAAGCTAAACCACCCAGAGTCATGAAAGATGTACATTACTCTGCGATTTGGGGAAAATATCAAATTGCAAACTTTTTTTTTGACGGATATTGCGATTTTATTTTTGCAAAGTCAAGCTTCAGCTTAATATTGTCAGTATTGTGCAGCACAGTATGGGCTTCGTTACCCTGCTAAAAAAAAACAAAAAACAGTAGAAACCATCACTGAAATTCTTATGGTTTCCATTAAATCAATTCCTTTTTGTAGTGTGTTTTGGGCATTATTCCAATAGGAATGTCTGTTGTTCTGTTGTTTCCCATCTGCCAGATTACATCCCATCAATAGAATCCATCAGATACCAGTAGACACCATTATAGCTTACATTAAAGCCGATATAATTCCCTTAAATCCATTACATTTCCTATTGTGTTTTGGGAGGGGTTCTATTGTTGTTTTTCAGCAGGGAATCCTACCTTTTTTGTTTGGTGTCTGTCATTTCGAAGCCGAAATAATCTCATATTACATAAGTTTTTCTTTAGTATTAATTTGCCTAACTCTCGATCTGACCCTGTTGTCATAATCACAGACTCTCTCTCTCCCGCTTTCTGTTTGTTAGTTGTTGTTGTTTTAATGGTGTGCGTTCCCGCAGTTGGCTAGAGCAGTGCTGATTGGGGAGAACGGAGGTGCGCTCGCTCTATTGGTTAATGAGACTCAAGGCTGCAAACTACTCAACTTTCAGTGACAACTCAGTTTTTTGAGGTCAGAATAGGTCACCTATGAGATTTGCTTAGATTCAATGAGAAAGTGGGGGGGGGGTTCTTGCAAGAGTTAACAATGAACTGAGGCCGGTTGCATAAACAAACATTAAAGCCGATATAATTCCCTTAAATCCATTACATTTCCTATTGTGTTTTGGGAGGGGTTCTATTGTTGTAATTTTGTTTCCTCAAGGCTGGTCATAACTTTTTGAGTTCAGTTATGAAAAGGCAGATTGGTCTTGTTTGTATTGGAGAAGTAAGACTGATTTTCTCTTGGCAACTTCTAGTTGGTCAATCTAGTTCTTAAGACACAGTTTTAACATGGTGGCTAAGTTTATGCAACTGGCGCCTGGTTGTTTCAATGCGTTTTGTATAGTATTTTCTTTACTTTTTACTTCAAAAACTATGTCTAAAAAGGGTAATATTTCATGCATTTGAGGTCTGAGATGTGGGAACACTGAAGAGAGTGTAAGCAGAGTCTAATATTATAATATTCATCTTTATAACATGGGATTTTGGCCAAATATATTCAATCTTGATTTTTGTAAAATGTTGCAACAAGATGCTAAAACAAAAGTTGGTTTTTTTGTGTGAAAAATTACAGTTTTGGACATATAAGACAATAAAAAAGATTTGTAAAAATACCTTAAAGTAACTACAAATGAGCACGTGAAGCACATTTCTAAAAGAAATTCTGTGCAATGTTCCCCCCTCAGCTGTTTGCATCTCAGAGTGATATCGTGTCCACATCGCAGGCTTAGCGATTAGCAAATCTCAACGTCTCATCACAATTCCGATTAACGGCACAGCCCTAATGTACATCATGTTTCCAGAACGTCTCTTTGCGTCTCTGAGGAGGATTTCTGAACTCTTCTCGTGTAGATGCAGAGGAGAAGCCGCAGACGCTGCTGTTCTCAGCGACGTGTCCCTCCTGGGTTTACGACGTGGCCAAGAAATACATGCGCGCTCAGTGCATCCATGTGGATCTCATCGGGAAGAAGACCCAGAAAGCCGCCACCACAGTCGAGGTAATGCAGTGAGCCTGCTTTGTGAAAATGTGGGAATGCTCCCAACATGAGTCAGTAAATATAATGGTGCTCGTTAGTCAGAATAAAGGTCTTTCTGAAATCCAGACGTATAAAGACAAAGAATACATGTGGTTTGAAAACAAAAACGGGTAGTTAAATGATATCTTCAGCTAGATCTGTCACAGTGTGTCTACAACATTACATCACAATTACACAATTTCATAATTATGCCCCGTCATCAGAAGTGGATCGATCCAAAGGTCTCTGTACAGTCAGCCGAGGGTTTCCTCCTCTAGGTGCCGACAGAGTCATTTATATATTTGCATCTAATGTGATGAAGGACAAGAAAATTGCATGCAAAACTTCATTCTGCTTCAGAACAAACTTCTCATTGCCTTTGCGGTTTGCCGTTTGTATTTTTTTATTGCAGTGTGTAACTGATTTGTAATGATGAATTATTGCTGTCATTCATCCATTATATCGAGCAGTTCTAGTGTTTATTGAATCGTTCGATGCTTGTGTTCTGGCGCGCAGCACCTGGCGATCGCGTGCCACTGGTCCCAGCGGGCGTCAGTCATCGGCGACGTCGTTCAGGTGTACAGCGGCAGCCACGGCCGGACCATCGTCTTCTGCGAGACCAAGAGAGACGCCACTGAGCTCTCCATGAACGCATCCATCAAACAGGTGCAGCACTGCGCACACCTCACCAGCACTGCCCATGTTTATATGGAGACCTGACGTCATTCTGATCGACTAATACAAATGTAGTGTTTATATGAACGCTAAATAATATAAATAACGCTAAATAACGCACACGATTTCTACTTCACTGTACATGCGCACTAGGGCTGGACAATAAATCCATGCATCGTGATTCTGAGATCTTCTGAATGCATGGCGATTCTCTCTGGAATGGATTCTGAGCTTAGTTTTTAACAGCAGATGGCGCACACTCAAATGCTCACGAAGAAGAGTGCTTGTGCGTTCGGCTGAGTCATGTAAGTGGTTAAGTTGCACATTGGCTTTTATGGCGCGAGATTAACGTAAACACAGCCCACTGTGAACATCCTTGTAATTCGCTTCAACCTTTTTGAACTTTATGAATGATTATTTTAGGTTCAAGTGGTGCGTGTGTAAGGGTTTGGAAACCAGCAGAATACGGCTAAAAGCACGCAGCGCCATCTGCTGTTCAAAACTAAGCTCAGAATCGATTCCAGAGAGAATCGATGCAGAATCATTTCTCGCTTCGCGATGCATCGATGTATTGTCCCAGCCCTAATGCGCAGTACTGTCCTGTTTCGGTTTCCAGTCCGATGAAAGGTTTACATGTGCGCTCCATTGAGTTAGTAATGATCTACGGTCAACATGTCAGTGGGATGGATTAAGGTGTTTGCATGAAGGCTTGTCAGTCTGATTGCTAACATGATTTGCTTGCTGCTGTGTTTAACTCTCCTGTGTCCGTCTGTGGTGGTTCAGAGCGCGCAGTCGCTGCATGGAGACATCCCTCAGAAGCAGAGAGAGATCACGCTCAAGGGCTTCAGGAGCGGCACGTTCGAGGTGCTGGTGGCCACTAACGTAGCGGCTCGCGGCCTGGACATCCCAGAGGTGGACCTGGTCATTCAGTGCTCTCCTCCAAACGTGCGTCAGTCCCACCGCTGCTGTCCTCTTTTACTTCAGTCACACTGGGTTTTATGTTGATTTCCTACACTCCCTAATTCAGTTCTACTTATTCTGTTTCCTACATTTGGTAGGTTCTTTTAAATGTTTCTTTCATCTGTATTTTAGCGCATGTTTATCCTATTCCTTGATGAGTCCCTGCTGATAGTATCTCTGTAGTTTAAGATGCTCTGTAACAGCTTAAGCTTGTGTTGTGAGTGCAGGATGTGGAATCATATATCCACCGGTCTGGACGGACCGGCAGAGCTGGAAGAACAGGCATCTGCATCTGTTTTTACCAGCGCAAGGAGGAGAGCCAGCTCAAGTTTGTGGAGCAGAAAGCGGTGAGACGTTAGAGGAGTGAATATGGGTTAACCAACAAATGATAGATAAACCATGTGATCAGGCAGATCTGACGACAAGATATTTGTCTGAATTTTAAAAACAATTCAAAAAGCTTTGTTTTTCTTTTTTATTATTATTATTGTATTTAAAATTTGTGACCCTGGAGCACAAAACCACCAAGTCGTAAGGGTCATTTTTTTTAATTTGAGATTTATGCATCATCTGAAAGCTGAATGAATAATCTTTCCATTGATGTATGGTTTGTTAGGATAGGACAATATTTGAAAATCTGGAATCTGAGGGTGCAAAAAAATCTAAATATTGAGAAAATCATCTTTAAAGTTGTCCAAATGAAGTTCTTAGCAATGCATATTACTAATCAAAAATTAGGTTTTAATATATTTACGGTAGGACATTTACAAAATATCTTCATGGAACATGATCTTTACTTAATATCCTAATGATTTTTGGCATAAAAGAAAAATGGATAATTTTGACCCATACAATGTATTGTTGGCTATTGCTACAAATATACCCGTGCTCCAGGGTCACATTTTAATGACAGAATTGAGGTAAATTGTGACACTTTTATTGGACCGAGATGTCCCAGTTGTCCTGAATCAAGCCCGAATAATGCCTTAGCTGTAAATGAACCACTGTGTCATCAGCTGAGCGAATGATGGCTGGTTAATAGCCGCCTGCGTCGCTAACGTGTTTCGTGTTCGCCTGCTGCAGGGAATCACCTTCAAACGGGTCGGGGTCCCGACGGCCAACGACATCATCCAGTCCTCCAGTAAAGACGCCGTGAGGTCCGAGATGCTCAGATTAATCATCACGCTGATGTGCATGCAGAGATTAATGTTTTATTTACCGTGAATGTGATGTATGCTGCTGCTGCAGGTTTCTGGACTCGGTCCCGGCCGTGGCGGTGGGGTATTTCCGCGAGGCGGCGCGTGAACTGATCGAGCAGCGCGGGGCGGAGGAGGCGCTGGCGGCGGCCCTCGCTCACATATCAGGAGCCACCAGCCTGGAGCAGAGGTCCCTCATCAGCTCCGACGCCGTACGTCTTCACATCACACCACAGCAAACACCTCACACAGCACAACTGTCTTTCTACAGTTAATGCAGAGTTATTGAATCAGTGTGAAACTCAGCAGACGTTTATGAAGCGTGTCTCGTTCTGTCAGGGGTTCTCCACCATGATACTGAACTGCTCTCAAGAAATGCACAACATCGGTTTCGCCTGGCGTGGCCTGAAGGAGCAGCTCGGGGAGGGAATCGATGAGCACATCAAACGCATGACCTTCCTCAAGGGCAGGACGGTACGTGTTTACTAAAGCCAAGACGGCATTTAGTGCTCCTCAGTCAGGACAACATACAGTCGCTGGGATGCATTGCCAAAACGTATGATTAGAAACTAATGACCGCAAATATGACAGAAAAATTGCAAAATTAAAGGAACATTTATATATTTGAGTTTGCCTGACTCTCAGTACATCTGAATTATGGGTGTGATAGTGCATTTTTCTTAATAGATTTCTCTCTTTTTTTTTATTCTGTGGTATGAAAAAGCCCACACTATTCAACATCCAGTTCTCCTATACGCATGACCTTCCTCAAGGGCAGGACGGTACGTGTTTACTAAAGCCAAGACGGCATTTAGTGCTCCTCAGTCAGGACAACATACAGTCGCTGGGATGCATTGCCAAAACGTATGATTAGAAACTAATGACCGCAAATATGACAGAAAAATTGCAAAATTAAAGGAACATTTATATATTTGAGTTTGCCTGACTCTCAGTACATCTGAATTATGGGTGTGATAGTGCATTTTTCTTAATAGATTTCTCTCTTTTTTTTTTATTCTGTGGTATGAAAAAGCCCACACTATTCAACATCCAGTTCTCCTATAATAATAATAATAATAAAACGATAAAACAAAAGCATAAACTGATCAGTAGAAGCATGCACACACACTATGCCATTACAGTGAATATGCATCGAGATATTGCTTGCAACACTAAGGTTTGAGGTAAACATATGGGCGGTTGTAAAGGTGCATTTAATGTCTCAGAACAGTTATTTTAATCGAAATGAATACTCTGAAATATTAATGTGAAATAAATACACGTACATATTTTGATATATGCACACACAAAGGTCAGGACAGGCCTTTATGTAAAGTGGAAATACTCTGCATTTGAATTTAAAATTATTAAACATTTACAGTCAGTGTGAGCATCAAATGCAAGTATTGTATGCTAGGAAAAATATGTTGTTCTTACAGTCTCTATATCATATACAAAGACCTCTTGAGCTGCGGATATCACTGATGAGTTTCTCTGTCCACAGACCTGATGAATAATCAATGATGGATTTTGTTGATCATCTATTACCAGTTTTATCAATTAGTTCTGTATTATTATTGATTTATTTTCACATATTACTATAACACATTTGCATATATACCCAAATTCTCACTTAAGGCGCAATATTCTGACTTTGTTATTTCTAAATCATGGTAGCATATAAATGACTAAATTAGCAGTGAGACTAGTGGTGTGTGATATATGTCGTCTGCAATAATATCGTAATTGTTGTTTTAACGATGTGCGATTTGACATTGAGTATATTGCAAAAACCATTCAAAACACCCCTACAGAGTGCACTCATACGTTACATGAACTCTAGTCTAGTGTGCGTATATTATAGTACGTTCTTTTACTGCATGATTCAATTTATTAAAATACCTTCAGAATGATCACAAATTCAAGACATTTTTTTCATCCAAAAATTACCATTACACTACTGAGATACTGATTTTTTACGGCACTTCAATACAAAAGAATTTAAGAGATTTATGTTTTAGACACCATATTTCCTGGTTCTGCATCTCTGAGCAACATGACGGTGATTCGTTCCTGAATGAATCAACCGTTTAAATTATTCGGTTCAATCGCAATGACTCACTTATTAACAGTGACTTGCTGCCACCTACTGGTGGTTTTAATTTCACATTTAAAATATATTTTTATTATTTAATTTCAAATAACTGTATTCAACGTTTTGTTTAATATATCAAAACATTATAAATGCATGTTAAATGTATTCATGTCCTGCGTTAAACGTAAAATATATTTTTATTATTTAATTTCAAATAACTGTATTCAACGTTTTATGTTTAATTTATCAAAACATTATAAATGCATGTTAAATGTATTCATGTCCTGCATTAAACAGTGAGTAAACACATCTAAATGCCTCTTCAGATGCAGCTTCTGTGTTTCTTCTGCATTGCAAAGATGAATTTAGTTGATACTGATTTCATAATACACTGATAAAATGTAGTAATTTGACTGAAAAGATGGTGCACACATTTAGAAAAAATGGCTTTGTAAAGGTAAAAATGCCCATAAAAGGTAAAAATCATTTTAAACTAGGAGTGTAACGATACACGTGTTCGTATTGAACCGTTCAGTACGAGGCTTTCGGTTCGGTACGCATTACAAACGGGACGATTCGTTGGAGTAATCCTATTACATTTGGAAAATAAAAGAGCTTAAAGTGTGTGAAATATAATGTACTCCAGGTTGTGACGGTGAGGTAGTTCGTTATAGTTTTCTTTTATTCGCTTTTAAATGGCTTGTAAATGCATGTGCGCATTTTACTTTCACTTTCGAATTAGCGTCAATTCGGCCTCAATTGATTAAATGGACAACAACAAGACAGTACGACAAACTCACATTAAACACAGAATGTTTAATTTATTAACAAAACGAGTACAAATACACCATGCTATAGGCCTAATATAAAATAACAAATAACTTAAACACTGAAAATCAGCAAACGCGGTGGAACCAAATAAATAAGAAACTAATGTTAAAAAAGCTTCCAAAATCATCTTAGATAAACGGCAAAGGTCAAAAGGCCTTCCAAAGTCTAACATATTTTTAAGATCATATTTTATGATGATAGTTTTAATAGAAAAAATTAAAAAATAAATCAAGGAAATTTCTCTGGCATTTCCTTGTTTTTGCTGTATCAGTGACACCGCTGTGTCGTATCGAACCGAACCGTGAATTTTGTGAACCATTACACCCCTGTTTTAAACTTATTGGGAAAGATTAATTTCTATCACTGCTGTGAACTGACCACCACACAGAATATGAAAAATATCAAAAACTTTGAGTCAGCTGTCCACGGCAGTCCTTAAGATGCCAGCACATTAACACACTCTGCAAAATATCGTCTAATTATCGTCATCGATAAAATCCCAGAAAATATAATTTTTTGTCAATAATGGCACGCCCCTAAGTGAGACTGAGGATCTGCATCTCTGTTTGTTTTTGAGAGTTCAGGGCTTGATTTCTAACGGCTCCTGTGTGTGTGTTTCTCTCAGGGTGTGTGTTTCGACGTCCCAGCCAGCAAAGTGAAAGAGATGCAGGTATGACGAAGCGCTTGTAAAGCCACGCTGGAGGGACGTGTCTGTACACACTTCTTTCCCATGTGTTTGAGAGTCGCTGTGCGCTCTCGGGTTTCACTAGCGGAGGCTTGTGTTTCTGTGTCTCTGCAGGACAGATGGCAGGACGGCGGGCGCTGGCAGCTGAGCGTGGCCACAGAGCTCCCCGAGATGGAGCAGAGCATGCGGCAGAGCAGCGAGCGGTCCTCCGGAGGCTTCGGGGGACGAGGACGCCGCTCCTTTGGCTTCAGAGGCAACAACGGCTCCGGCGGCAGAAGAGCACGAGGAGGAGGCGCTGCTCAGAAACGCAGCTTCAGCCAGGCCTTCGATTACTGATCTGGACTCTGTCATGCTTTTACTGCCCTCTCGCTCTTTACTCGAGCCATCAAATACGCTGACTGCTTTTACTTGCAGTTGTGCTATTTATACAGTCTGTCCCGCTGATATTAAAGTGGTGTTTAAACTACACCGCGGCTGCGTTTCATTGCTTGTAAAACTCACTGGCTCTTCAGACGTGGGCTGGAATGACATTATCTTGAACGAAATCACATTGTGTGGTAATATGATTAAAATCTCCCGACTGTCTCGAGCGTGTCTTACAGTCTGAAAAGCGAAAAGCCTGTGATTAGTAGTCAGGGGTGTCCAACACGTCTCATCCAGCTAATCGAGGTCTTGCATTTGGAGTTAAACTCTGCCGAAGCAGGATCGGACAGCGAGCTGAAATGTTCCTAACATTTCTACAACACGTTCACTGCCGTGCTTGAATAATAATGAATAGTCACCTGATTCAATACGCACAGGAATGACGTTCATCGATGTTCTGCACGCTCGTTTGGGAATGAAGGCCACACACGGTTTAATCCAAAGCATAAACTCAAGATTTATTGAAAGATTTGGCATACAAATAAAAATAGCTGATGTCTTCTTTAGTGACCAAGAAACTGTCATTTTGCATAATTTATCATAATTTATTACAACTCAAAATCATTCAGGCACAGTTTCACTGTCCAGTCATTAACATGTCCATTAATGACTATGGTTTTTCTTCAGTTGCACTGCAAAAAACACAAATCCAAATGCAGTAGTGTGAAGCTGCTGGTTCAGTCGTATTGACCTGATGAGGTGTTACAGTCAGTCTGGAAGGAGTAACCGGAAAACTCCACCGTCTCGCCTGAAATCAGAGGAGTTCACCGATCTTAATAGCTAATAAGGACACACAATTCTTAAAAGTGATCAAATGGTTAGGTGGAAGACTGTGTTGGAGTATAGTTTTGTTCTCCAGTGTTTACTGGGGATAGCTGTAGGATGCGGAGATGTTTTCTTACACCGGCATCCCATCCACACGGGGTTTGGCCTCCAGCCCCTGTCGCTCTCGCACGAGGGACTCCAGTGCTCCAGGTTCTTCAGGTGATCCACGATCTGCAGAACGAACGCACACCGTCTTAGATCCAACACTCAAGGAACTAACTAGAAAAGAGCAGTTCTAAACAAACCTCGGTGTTGGCTTGACAAAGCATTAGCTGGAGCTGAAATGAGTTCATGAAGGCCACGTCTTGTGGCGTTGTCAAAGGGATCGTTCACCCAAAAATAACAATTCTGCTAAAGCAATAAGCCCCGTGAAGCTGTGGTTTACAGTGAATTTGTAACAGCTAAGGGGTGTTGTTGGGTATGACGTGAAGCGGAGTCTAAAACCCCCTTAGCTGTTATAAATGCACTGTAAACCACAGCGTCACGGGGCTTATTGCTTTTATAAAACGGTTATTCCATATACGTAGTAAGGTTTCACAAAATAAAACAGAGCAAATAAAGTGTGATGGTATTAATAAAAACAGTATTCTTCCACCAAACAATGTAGTTCCTCAGAAACAGTTGTGGTTGCAACAAAGTGGTTGCCGAGCAACACACAAACGTAAACAAAGGTGTATGTTTGTAGAGTAATTTACAACAGCTTCGAACGCGGCTCAGCCAATCAGAATCAAGCACCGGAACTAACCGGTTTATAATATTATTTAGATGTTTTGAAGAATGCTGGTAACAGTTGTTGGTCCCCATTGACTTCCATAGCGTGAATAAACTACCATTTTCATTTTTGGGTGAACTATCCATTTAAAGTGTTTTTTGGAGTGGTTGACATACAAATGCATTTTTTTTTTTTCTTTTTTTTCAAAAACCCAAGTAAACAGACTGAGGTAACCCAAACGAGAAAAAAAATGCTATAGTAATTTATAATAAATACTATAGTGTTTTTGAACCATACTATAGTAAAGTACTTGAATTAATTTGTTGTGATAATTCTATAGTTGCTGTGGTAATATAACAACTATAGTAATATAAACAAATTACCCAATACTGTACCAATAAGTTTTCTACAACTATAGAGTAAAGTATACTACAGTATTTATTACACTTTATCAGTTCACTATAGTTAATTCTACAGTATGCTGTAGCATTCATTAACAAAGTGTTGTAAATACTATAATATATACAGTATAATACACTTCTCTATAGTATGGTATGGTTCAAAAAAACACGAGCATTTACTATAAATTACTATAGCATTAAGTTTCAGGGTAAGTTGCCTTTGCAACTATTTAATGAACATGACTCCAGAGCCATTCTAGTGTCCTGTGGAACCGCTCACGATTGCCTGAAAATATCTTGATAAATGGCATAATCTGAGACAGCAAAGTGTTATTGCTGAGACTTTGTGCATCAGATGCTCCAGCGTTCGTGTTCAACAGACAGCTGCTCCTGCTGACAGCAAGGCCGCTGAAGATGCTTTTATTAGGTTTTCCCGCTTCATGCAAGTGAGCCGTGTTTACTCGCTGGCGTCCTGAGATCTCTCTCGCTCGAGTCGACTCCTAACCTGTGTTTGGATGAGAACAGCATGTCCACCAGAGATCTTACCTTCAGCACAGCTTCGGTTTGCTCGTGCTCGTCTGTCTTGTTCAGCTGCAGTCCTGCGGAGGTCATTCATTAGTCACTCTTAAACCTCTGCTAGTCTTAATTATCGTCCACAGACGAGTACAGTTACCCTGTGAGAAGGTGATGTCTGGTCTCTGCTCCTCGACACATTTGTCTTCACTGCCTCGGTCATCGGAGAGCTTCCAGAAGGCCTCTGCATCCATACGGGAAAGATACGACATCTCCATTACAGTGGGGAAGCTAGTTAGTGTTTTAGGTTGTCACCTGTCATTGGTTCACACCTGTAAATCTCTCCAGTGGCGTGTTCCTTTGTGTTTGCGGAGGTGTTGCTGCTTCACTGTCGCTCTCCAAACACCTCAAAGCTAAAGAGAAACATCATCACAAACTCAGACTTCTCATGCATTAACGAGAATAACCTAAATCACATTTAGGAACTCAGTATACATGGATGCACTATGTGTGAAATCTAGAAGTATTCGATAATATCCCAAAAGATTTATATGTGCAGATACCTTTGCGTCTCTTGACTGTTTTGCTGTGTGGAAGGAGAGTATAAACTCTGAAAGCGTTGTGGCCTTTCTTGATGCTCTTGTCCTGGAGCTCTTGGACGTCTGTCAGGGAGTTGAGTGCACATCTGAAGTTTGCTTTCCACATCTTGGGATTGGGTTTGTCTGTGCCGGGTTTGTATCGGCCTGAAATCCACGAGAGGAGAGGAGGGCTACCGTACCAGTCTTCAGTTTGGTAAAATCACAAGTCATATAACTGCAGTATTAAACGAGCTGTTCTGGTGACTTCAAAAGATTTGGGCAAAATCGCAGTGTTAGCAATCACAGACATTGTAAAAATGTCTTTGCATTATATATTAAAATATCAATAGAAGCCACATTTATTTTAAATAAATATGGCACACTTTTCTGACAAAGTGTCAGCTTTTCAAAATAAGACGAAACATCTTCAACTCTGTTTGTCAAACTCAGTGGAATGTGTTGAAAGATTTTGTGATTCTCGTCACCTCAAGATCACTCGGTCAAAAATAAATCTTTTGGAAAAGCATCATCTAACTGCCAAGTGGTTTGATATTTTGTATCGAATGAAAAGACATTCAGACATTTTTAAGTGACTTAAAAGAAGTCCATCAATTTTTTGAGACGGACTCAAAACGTGAATCGAAACTTGACACTAATGTGCATTCACTTAATGAAAATACAGATTTGGACACTCATAGATCTTGTTTCTTAGGGTAACCAATGCATGTGGCACCATTTAATAACTACTGAACAACACGTATGTTAATATATAGCATATTCATATATTTGTTAACTGTAATCATTCAAAGTCTTCACAATGTTTACATATTTGTTTATACGGCATTGTGATCATTTCCTGACAAATGGTTGTTACAAGTGAAAAAATGGAAAACTTTGCGGTGAAATTTTTCAGAGATATCAGAAATATCTGTCTGAAACATTCGATATGAAACATGTCCTGTCTGCTTCACTTGTCATTCTGATAATTTCTTAACCAAGATGATATCTTTTATTTTCCTGTGCTGTAATCAGAGAAGTCAGTCTCTGTACCCGTGTGGATCGCCCAGTTTCGAAACAGAGTCGCGTCCTTCTCGATATTCCAGCCGTGCCGGGCTGCATGCTTCCAGGGAATCTGGAAAACTCTGGCAGACTACAGTTTGATGCAGTGAAAAGAAAACACAGATATGTGACCCTCTCTGTGAAATCCAGGCTAAAGTCTCTAAATCTAATTATGAGATAAGCATCAATTTGAAGTTTGATTTCAACCATTATTTGACTACGATTTCAATCTTTGACATGGTCTTACTCAGTCAGTATTAAAGATATCAGTGTTACATTTTCACAGAATGTTCTTTACCTTATGAAGGATGATTTTATATAGAAAACTGTAAATCACCAAAAAATGACTAGCTGGGTTTTCACAGACAGGGTCATGGAGCACAAAAGCAGTCTTGAGTCACTGGGGTATATTTGTAGCAATAGCCAACAATACATTGTATGGGTCAAAATGATTGATTTCTCTTTTATGCCAAAAATCATTAGGATATTAAGTAAAGATCATGTTCCATGAAGATATTTTGTACATTTCCTACCGTAAATATATCAAAACTTAATTTTTGATTAGTAATATGCATTGCTAAGAACTTAATTTGGACAACTTTAAAGATGATTTTCTCAATATTTAGATTTTTTTGCACCCTCAGATTCCAGATTTTCAAACATTGTCCTATCCTAACAAACCATACATCAACGGAAAGCTTATTTATTCAGCTTTCAGATTATGCATGAATCTCAATTTCACAAAATCGACCCTTATGGCTGGTTTTGTGCTCCAGGGTCACATATATAGAGAGACTGACATGTATCTAGATATGTATAGCAGTTCAAAGTAAATTCAACATCTGTTTAACGCTTCACTGGGCAAGTCTGGAAAGTTAAAATGCTTAATGAGGCAGGTTCAAAGCACACAGCAGCAGTCTGAAGCCTGGTTTCTCCCAAGGTTTTTTCTCCATTCTGTCACCGATGGAGTTTTGGTTCCTCTGGCTTGCTTAGTTGGGGTCACTTCATTTCCAGCGATATCGTCGACTTGATTTCACAGATGCTATTTAAACTGAACTGAGCTGGATGATGAGTGTTTACTATTGTCCTTCTGCATTATTGACACACTATTTGATGCTGTAAAGCTGCTCTGACATGATCTGTATTGTCAAAAGCGCTATATAAATAAAGGTGACTTGAAGCAGCTCTATTAAGCACAGATCTCACCTGGTCCTGCCACACGACTCCAGGGTGTCTGCCGGAATCGATCTGCTCCTCCAGCCACGGCCGCAGCCGCAGGCGTCCCTGATGCATCTCTGCTCAGTGTGCTTCTCACTCCAGACTCCAGCAGTTTGTCTGACAGTCTTAAATCAGTGACGCACTCATTACAGGAGGAAGCATCACACCTCAGTCTGTCAAAGCTCCTCATACCTGCAGCAACAGGTTTGGAGGGTTTCCTTACAACTGTGGGACGATTTCTGCGCTACAGTCCCGCCCCCATGCATCAAACACTCATTTGATTTATTCCACTGAAAAAGGGAAACAGATACATCCGTACAGTCACTAATATTAATGACAGAATAGCTGGAGAAGGTGTTTACTGAAGGGCCAAAGAAATAAACAAAAAGTAAGTATTTAGCTTTGTACGGCGGTACTTTGGGGTTTCTCCAGTGTTGCTGTAATTGTGGCAGAATGGCTTTAAGAGTTACACTTCAGATTCTTATCAGGCAGTGGTGTGTTCTTAGTAACACTGTTGTGCTTCGCCTTGTTTCCTGAGAACTTCACTGAGCTGTTTGTGCACCTCAGCTATTTTCCAATGAAACAATTATTGGTCTCGCTCTTTTCACGGCCGAGTCGATGCAGATATTTTGTCCTAATTAAAAACTCCAGCAAACAAGCACGGAATGAATGTCAAAACAGTTCTTTTCTCAACCGGTCCGTACAGACCATAGTTTGGTCGCTGATTAAACGTTAAAAACATTGTGAATCAGGCCCATTTGGTAATACAGGTTCGTGTTTACAGCTGATAAAATCAGCATATGGAAAGTTCACCTTTATTATCTGTGAATTAAATAACTCATGCATATTAAGGTCAGTCGTGGAGATACTAATGTGTAAGTAAGCAGATTTAGGAGTCTTACATAACGCACACATTCATCAGATTTTGATCATTTTACATATTCATTTATTTATCAAATTATTTTATCCAAAGCAAATGTACACATTTACAGCACGCAATGCCAAGATGCATGAAATATATGTGATATATATGAAATTAGAATGTATTATATTGCATAAAAAAGAAAGACAATATGAAGTAACTAGTACAGTAGGACACTGATTGCTTACATTATATTTGACTGCAGACTAACAACTGAACAATCTCAGTCAAGTAATTAAACACACACTCTCACACACTGGTATTCCTATCATTATGGGTTCATTCCATAGGCGTGATTGTTTTTCTACTGTATAAAATGCATTTTCTATCCCCTCAAACAAAGCCTACAAGCAATTTTAGATTCTCAAAATTGATTTATAAGCTTGTTTATCCAAACAAATGTCCCCACAAGGTCAGAATTTACTGGTATTACTATCCTTGTGGGGACATTTGGTCCTCATAATGTAATTAATACCAGTTACACAAACACACACACACACAGACACAAGACACAAATTGCAAAGAATTGTTTACATGTATGGAACTTTTTTTTTTCATTCAAAGCAGTTATTGAATATTTCAACCTTTGCCTCCATTGCTTCACTGAATGTTTGTTCTCAGTTCATCTTGCTTGGGATTTCATCGTTTAGCCTGTCACAGACAGCTTTTGTTCATTTGGACCGTCATCAGTAAATGTAAATGTGCTTTCACATGAGGCATCATCCCTAGACAGCAAGAAAGAAAGAAGTGATCCATAAACACTGATCAAAACAGCTAACAGAACTTGTCGAGACAGTAACCAACAAGGAACTTAAAAAATCACAGACATTACATACACTCAAGATAACAAAAACTAAAAGACAGGTGAGAGCAACAGACTAAATGTGACAGTCATTCTAATTATTAATTGATTGATTTTTATCTGTTCCCTTACCAAAAAGTAGTATACTTCAAGTTTATTTTATTAAGTATACTTAAGTAAAGTTCAAGTATACTTTTAAGTATACTTTAAGTATAACAGTAGTAAACTTTGAGTACACAACTAGTTTACATCTATGTTTTTAGTTTGTACTGCAACTATACTAAAAGTGAACTTATAGGTATACTGATAGTTTACTAATTAAATACTTGTAGCATTTTAGTACACTTTGAAGTATAGTCTCAGTAAACTACTAGTTTAGTAGTTTTATACTGCAAGTATACTCGTAAGTTTTCTTTAAGTGAACTTTACATCATACTTTAAGTATACTTCTATGTCCCTATTTAGGTCTTCATTTGTCTATATTTTGTTATGAATATCTGAACATACAAAACATCAAAAGAAAGAACAGGGTATCTGCTTGTAAACAAAAGCATTTTATTCTAGCTTCATGCATTCTTTTCTTAAACACTTGAATGTGGGTAAGTTTTATAAAAATAAAGAAATTAACAAGATTTTGAACATAAAGCTGAAAAAGACTATGAATTGGATTCAGAATGATAATCAAAACAGATGGAGTCGATCAACACCCCAAAGCTTGACAATCATTATTACTTCTTCATTGGTCGACATTTTATTCCATAATGTTGCACAGTTTTGATGCTGTTTAAGTCTGATGATTGTGTTAGAATACATGTGGAAGCATCTGTTGTTTTGGTTTCTTCTTCTCTTGTGTTTTGGAAATTCTGTACAGAAGATGTGTACTAGCGCCCCCTACAGTATAACAATGAAAACACGGATTCTAGGAGCACAAGTATAGCTCAAATATATTCAGACTTTTTCTAAGTATAAGTCAAGTATACTTAAATGTCATTTAAAGTATATTTCTGAGAAGTACATAAAGTTAGACTGAAAGTATTCTTTCCTATTTTTAGTTTAAAAGACGTATACTAATAGCACACTTGAATAAACTTCTTTTTCGTAAGGGTTTTTATCTATTCTTTTTTATTTATCCAGATTTATATGAACGACTGCTCAGTTAATTAATTGATTGTTTATTCAGATGATTATTGCATGGCATATATGATTTACACATTGATTTAGTGGCGACCCAAAGCAGCACCAAAGATGAGTGAAATGATCAAGAACTGCAAGAGACCCAACAAGAAGAAAACTGAGTGTTGCTTGTTGCTCAAGTAAGTCATAATTGTAAGTCAAAGTTGTTGTTTCTTTATGCATTTATTTTGAATATCATTTCTTTTCTTATTTGCATTTAGCAGTGTTGTTCCTTGCCGTCCCGCGGTCGTGACTCAGGAGACCTAGCACTGTTTTAGGTGCCTGGTTTCCTAGGGTTTAACCACAAAACCTTTACAGAAATGTAATGTTCTGTAGTTGAAGCCCTTCATTATTTGCAATATGGTTTATTTTCCAAACAGATGTGTTCACATTCTACTATTGTCAGTGCTCTGCTGCTGTAGTCCACTCGCCGATCACCAGAGGCCCTCAGTGGACCTTTTGTTTTGTTTCTGAGTGTCTCTCTGTTAGTTGTGCTGTCTGTGTTTCGGTTCTCTATGTGTCAGTTGTATTGTAAGCCCTGCTGGTTTTACCAGCTGTCTCTTTGTTTTTGTAATATTTAACCTCGAGGACTTTCCTCATCCCATTCGCCTCTCTCTACCACCTTGATTCCTGCCAGTCTATACTGTCCCTAGTGAAAAATAAATACACTTAATTGTATCTAAAATATATTTATTTCATGATAAGTATACTAAAAATAGATTGACATGTCTATACTAACTGAAACTACACTCTAAATGTAGTTATTTAATGCTTTAACCTAGCACAAACTTAGTGCACTACAAATTTGTAAAATACCATACTTTTTATAAATGCATTTGGGGAAGGGTGAAATATATATATTCATCCTTAAGAAAGTACACTGGCTAGGTTCATAATCCATCTACAACATGTTTAAAAAAAGCTCTGAGCACAAAATAAATAAATATGAGCTATACACACACACCCATATAAACCAACTGGATGAAACCTTTGAAAGAGGATGCTCACTTCATAACCCCAGTGATCACTCAGCACAACAACTCGGTAAGGGATGAATGAAGCAACTCACCCTATGATCCTGATGAGTATTTAATGTGTGTCTGTGGGGATCATTAAAGCTGCTGTATGAGTCCTCACCTAAGACTATCACATTCTGTGGATTGATATTTGTTTGTTCCTTCGCCCCTTAAAAGTATGTATTGTAAAAATGTGATTTTAACATCGGCCTGAATACAGTGTGTTCAGTGAAGGGTGCTTGATAAGTCAGTTTCTCCTCCTCACCCAACTTTCACGAGCTGTGAAATTCACCAACAATCAGTTGTTAATAAAATGCCAAATAACGTCAGAGACGTTAACTGCATGAAAAGTAACAATGCAAAATGTATTAAAATAATTTCAAATCATGCGTAACACTTAAATGCGCAGCGTATAGCCCACCACGAGACCGTCAAACCGCCAAATAATTTAATTGAGTTTTACATTAGAAACACTCGTGCAGTGCATTGAGAGCAGTGTTACCAACTTAGCAATTTTGTTGCTAAATTTAGCAACTTTTCACACTACACTAGCAACTTTTTCTTCCAAAAGCACCTAGCTACAAATTTAGCTATTTTTACATTTTATTTGGCTGCTTTTAGCAACTTTTGATAAGTGACTCAAACGATAAAAAGGCACACATTTTCCATCTAAATTACACAAAATGAGGAAACCAAAGATGCATAGCAGTACGCACATCACATGAATTACGTTAGCTGCTATTAGCAATTGCTCAATTTAATAATAATAATTGAATAATTGAATAATTGTTAATTTATGATACACCTTGTTAGTAGCTTGTACCAGCGACTGTTGATCAGGCTACACTGTAAGAAAAATATCTAGAAAAATGGAAAAGCTACTAGTAATTTTCCAGGACATTATCCATTCTCCATTATTCATTATCCATTGTAACCCGAAAACACAAAATACAATGCGTAATTTGAAATGCAGGTAAGAAACCTGTGAAAAATCAATAAGGAAAATTCCTTCTTATTAACATAGTAGATTCTGCCCTAGTTTACTAGCTAATAAAAAAAAACTTAAATTGTAAGCCCTAATTGTTCAAAAATGTGTAAGTGTTCAATAATTCAATGTTGTATTTAAAAATAGTTATTTATATTTTAATATTATATTTTGCTGAGATTTGATGTAGTGACAATTTTGCGTCATAATTACGTAATGATCTCATCGTGTAATGACATCACAACATCATTTAGCAACAAATTGACCTTCCTTTAGCAACTTCCCCTGAAAATGAGTTGGCAACACTGAGTGAGAGCTGAAGCGCGCAGAGACAATGGGCAGAGATGTTACGGATGGTTTTACTCCATCTGCATTGAGCGTGCACGGTTATCATACCGTAAACATTTGCATATCTACGGTTAAAAAAACATTAATGAAAAAAAAATCTGCATATGCAACTTATTTCCGCTCGGCTGCTTCAATCTGTCATTGAAATGAAAGAGACAGAGATTATATCTCATCTCCATCCCCGCCGGAAAAAGTTAAAATCTGCAGTATGGGAATACTTCGGATATTAAAAAAACCGAACGCGGGGTTGTCCTTGAAGATGGATCCAATTTGCAAAAAAATGTGGAGATATGATATGTGTCTGTGAATATTAAAGCGCAGAGACTGCTATATAAATAATGTTTCTGCATGTCTCTGAGCTGCTCTGAGAGAAAACCTAAATAAAGATTTCCTAGTTTTATTTGAGAAAAACCATTGTCAAATACACTCGGAAACTCAAAGGTCCGCTATAACCCGTCAAAATAAAAGATCGATTTAACTTGAAATTATGACAGAAATATATTAGCATTGTACAATGTACTTCAAAGTTATAATAACAACAATAATACTATTCTTTATAATTAAGTCATTTATTTAAACATCATTTTCAAGGAATATCATGTTTGTCCTTGTTTTAACTTTGCCAAAAATAAAAGGAGTTGTAAATTTTCATTTGATAACATTTTAAAACATTAATTAAAATGTTAAAGTGTGATATAGATATACATAAGGTGTACAGCTTTATTTTTTATTGTTTTTAAAATTGATTTATTTTTTCAGAAGGGAGACTTCAATACTTTCATTCAAATGGTTTCAAGTTTGTTGTAATAAGGGATTTGGTCACTCAAATAACTTGTTCTTGTTCTTTTAAGAGTCATTGTTACTAGGGATGTTCATTTCGGTTATTTTTCTTAACCGACAACCGACGCTCGTTAACCGATTATTAACCGTTAACCGTTAATTCAAGAATTGAATTAAATTAGACAATGTGTTTATCTAATGTCAGCCGAGTATCTCAGAAAGCACCAGGGTTCTGTACTCGTTGGAGACTGAAAACAGATTTCCCAGCTTGATGTTATTGACCTCAGATTAGTCAGATAAGCCAAAAACTATCACCTCCGTCTTGGATTCTTTCGAAGATAGAAAATGCTAACCAAACTTCATCCAGACACGTTAATATAGATTGTATCGATTTCCACCGTCACCTCAGTTATCTTTCTCGAGTTAACCAGATCTAAGTAGAGTTGTTTGCTCTATTGCTGCAAGAACATGTGCAGGGCTGGACTTGAGGACAAAAGAAGATGGAGGAAGAACCGTGACCAGGTTGGTCCCGTATTGGCCTTGTCATCCACCTGCCAGCTTTAACTTACCTCAAATGGCATTTCATATTTTGCTTTTGGAAAATTGACTTTAACCGTGGGTCACTGAAAATGACAAGATGCTGATTAGTTGATGGTGTCATGGATGGGACAGTCAGCATTTTCACCAGATCCTTTGGGATGCTTCTCAGTAGACAACAAACATGATCATTCATTTGTATGATGAGGTGGAGAGTGAGAATGAGAGGCTGGCACAGCTGAACAACATGTCCAATATGTCCATACTGGGCTTTAAAACTTGCTTGTTTTCAGGGTTTCTCAGAGCGGCCTGACCTTCTGCTGCCACAGCTGGCTTCCACTATAGTCTGACTCTCAGCTGTCTCTCTGTCTTCTGACGTGTGATTGTGTTCTTAGATGTCCTGTTGGGTATTGTGCTGTCAGGTTTGTCATTTGTTTTGCACAGTGTATGTTCTGTAGACCTTTTCCAGACTGCCTTCTGAATACCTGGAGCTGAGGAAGATGTTTAGTAATAAGGAGCAGTAGCTGATCTGTGATTGATCTGCGTCCAGCGGCTAGTTATTCCAAAGTCTTCTCCCTGTCAATCCCCGAGCATTTAGCCATAAAACAACCACCAAAGAAGGTTTTCAGGACGGAGAACTGCAAACTTACACCCCGATACGCTGGCAGGGACAACTCATGCTTCATGATTAAAATCCCACCTTTCATGATCCCCAGATCCTTGAAAAGGATGCTAATAATGATGGTGGTGTGGTTTGTATGTTAGTGTCACACAAAAGAAAGAGTATTCGATAAAAGAGGCAAACTGTTCATGATTCGTGATTATTACATAACAGATCTAAATCTACAGGTATTTGTTTTATCAGAGGACATCTATCTATTCTCAGTGTTGATTACCGCGTAATAAACCGCTGTGCGTCATTTTTTTGTCTCTTAAGAAGCATGTATTAGTTATAAAACACTCAGCTCATCTCCACCCTTGGACTCGACCCAGTATGTGTTCTGCATATGCAAAATAAACAGCGTTTTCAATGAGAATTCAGCAGCCAATCATCTGCACACGAGGAATAGACTAATCAAGTCATTTCTTAAAGAACATGTGTGTAATTCCTGTTCCTAAGATTAATGCAGTATTGTATATAATGAGTGACACATGAACATGTTTTTTGGTTAAAGTGGTCCTGAAAGCAGCCGAAATGAGAAACTGCTGATTTATAAGGTCCTTCCCTTCAGTATTTATAAAATGTTCAAAACTGTATATTCTAACATTGGGATACATGGAATATTATGGTCATGATATAAGTACGACTGAACTTTGGTCAGAGTCATAAATATGTTTTCCGATCAGAGATGTAATAAGGATGTTGAGCTGGGATGAATCTCGCAGATCTTTGAACTCTTTTATGGCCGTGAGCGCACTGATATTGCACCCATAACTTCAGATGAGATTTAAGTCAGCTCTGTCTGGTAAGCACGACATAACCCAGCACCGCTTCATGGAGTAAGCGTCACGTTTGGAAATGGAGGAACTGAAGCAGCGGGGACGCAAGAGGGAAGGCCGTCACAGGTGAGAGACACGCCATCGTTAATAAAACCAATCATCTGTTTACAGTTACAGTTTAAAAGCTTTCATTGATTTGTTGTGGTAAAATATGCTCAATTCATCATGAATACAAAGCAGTGCTTTTATTTAAAAGTTAAACTCAGTACAGTACCACATTCAAACAACAGATTTAAAATATTTTATATTTTTATTGATTATTTTGATTAATATTTAAAATATTAATACATTTATTATAAATCACAAAATTTTGTTGTTACCATGAAGCACATTTTTAGGTTACCATGTTTTAGTTTTTTTTCAGTTTGTGTGTAAAAAGTGGTAACCTGTAATTGTTACATTAAAGAGCTATTTCTACCTGATCTTACCCTTAAATGTATAGTATTGATAGTATAACCTAATACATTTAGGTTGATTCACTAATGTTAAGTAACATTATTTTATTTGAAATTTAGATGTTACCACATGAAGCACATTTTTAGGTTACTGTTTTTTTTCAGCATGTGTGTGAGTGTGTGTGTGTGAGAGAGAGAGAGAGTGTGCCTATAAGTGTGTGTGTGTGTGTGTGTGTGTGTGTGTGTGTGAGAGAGAGAGAGAGTGTGCCTGTAAGTGTGTGTGTGTGTGTGTGCGTTTGCATGAGTGTGAGAGAGTGTGTGTGTGTGTGCTGTGTGTGTATGTGTGTGTGTGTGTGTGTGTGAGTGTGTATATATGTGTGTGTGTGCGTGTGTGTGTGTATATGTGTGTGTGTGTGTGTGATTGTGTATATGTGTGTGTGTATGTGTGTGTGTGTGTGTGTGATTGTGTATATGTGTGTGTGTGTGTGTGTGTGTGATTGTGTATATGTGTGTGTGTGTGTATGAGTGTACAGACAGTTTATATAGTAATATGCTACTAAGTAAAATAATACTGACGTTATATGGCAATATTTATAACATTCCTTTTGTCTTGTCTTTATGTGTTTAATTCTCCAAACTGAGTAGCTACATTTATACATATTTATATATAGATATATACTGGTATACAACCAGGAAAGGTCACATGTCAGTGGTGAAGGTGGTGAATGCCATTCTCACTTAAGATAAATGAGTGCATTAAGCAATAAGGCATGAAAGTGTCATATCCTAAATTTATGTTGTTAAGCACGAAAAGCCGTGGAGTGACTGTCTGTATTCACAATATACAACACGACTTATACAACATTACTTATAAAATTGTTACTACATATTAACACTATTATGGACATAAGTTGTTTAATTATGTCATTTCAGTGAGCAAATGTTTGCAATGGTGTCTATCCACTGGAATCTAGTCCTGATTTGACAGAATAGTGATATGCAGTAGCAATAATGATAGGATATGGGAGCTGCACAGTCATGTCAAAACTGTTGTTCCACACAACACGCTGAACTGATATAATGCACATTCATTTCACATTTAATCATGAGGAGAACACACAGGTCTTTTCGTCAGTCTGAGTTTTGACCTTTCACAATGACTGTCTGCACAGGGACACCTGGGACCCGTTCCAGCTGAACCCGATCGGAGCCGAAAAAGAGAAGAAGAGAACACTCTTTCGAATTCTGCAGAACTTGGTGGCCGTTATCGTGGGCCTGCTCGTGTTGGTTAGCGGGGTTATGAGCAAGGTGAATCATAACTATTACACGCTCATAAATATTTATAGAGGATAATTGCACCACCGCCCATTACTGTTTTACTCAGAGAGTGATTGTGTGTCTCCATGTCAACGTGTACATTCACGAACAGCTCATGCTTACGGATGCATTCGTGCCAGTTTCTGTGAGCGCACACACACAGTGCTGTTGAGTCACTTAATTATTGCAATCTTAATTGACCAAATACTAAGAAGGACTTGCCGAAGACAGGCTGGGCAAATGCCAAGTAAACCGTTATTCACTTCAAAAACATAAAATACAACAAAATTGGACTCCAAATGCAATAAAAAGGAAATCTTATGTGTACCTGGGCCATGAAGAGGAAGCCACATCTGCTAAAAAAACAGCAAGACATTTTTCTAAGCATTTTTTTTAGAAGAAAAATAATAATAAATATAGCTGCAAGCAGCGATTACCAGGGTTCAAGCACTTTAAGGCCTTTAATGTGGTATGCTTTTAGGGTCTAGGCCAACCTGGATGTATGGCTGACAGTAAAACACATCCAAAATGGAGAATAGGCTCACAGACACACACACACACACACAGAAATTAAATTATTAAACTAGTATATGAATACTCAATAAGCATGCTTACACACACACACACACACACACACACACACACACACACACACACACACA
>NW_015558608.1:132346-137075 GCF_001515605.1 Sinocyclocheilus anshuiensis | reverse complement strand
ACACACAGATACACACACACATACACAGACATACATGCACACACATTTTGTTGCAGATATAGATATTTGAAATAAATGACAGGTGACACAAAACTTATTGCAAGTCTTCTCTTTTTAAGAGTTTATATGTCATTTTTAGGTTTCACTGTAATCATAATCTGGCATAATTAATAAATAAAAACTGATATGTCTGTATGAACAAAATGGTAAACTTTGACTCAATGTGATTTTAAATGTTATAACAGTGATTTTATAATGTCTAAGCATGAATCCATCAAACCTATGAACAGTACTGTTTGAGTGAGTTGAATTAGTGGTCCATTAGTGGTCTTCCGCTGCCATCTAGTGGTTATAAATGCAATTTCTCATACAACACTGTCTTTAAAATTTATAACTATTATAGTGTTATTTTTTTGCCCAATCTCTCTTAAATTTTGCATGCTTGTTTAAAATGAAATTATGCATCAATTTACACAGTTTTGAGAAGATACCTTCTCAACGGTTGCGTATAGTCGTTTTTTATGTTTTTTTACATTTTATAGCGCCACCAAGTGGCAGAGCTGCACAATTGTTTTTTATTTAACCAAAGATTGAGCTCTTACACATGTCTACCGAGTTTGGTGAAGATATCTCATTCCGTTCAGGAGTTATAGCCATTTTTGTAAAATTGGCCGCGTCTCTTTCGTACGCAACCGTGAGTCGAAATGTCAACTTTTTTTGATAATTATTGATATTCACTGACCAGGGAATATTTCTACACTTGTTTGGTTCCGATCGGACGAAAACCTAGGACTAGTTCGCAAAAGTAGGTTTTGGACAAAATTCAAAATGGCGGAATTTTTTTTCAGACGGAAATAAAATCGAAGATAGCCATTTTATTTTGATTGAGCCAAGGATTCCAATTATATAAGACACCTGAGTCTACGATAAACATTCCAGGAGTTATGAGTAGTTTCACATTTGTGATCACTGTAGCACCCCCGATAGGCCGATTGGGGCGAGTCTTTGGATCAGAGTAACGGTGAAGACTACTACAATCTGACCAAGTTTCAGCTCTCTAGGCCTTACGGTTTGGGCTGCACGATCAGTTTTAGGGAAGAATAATAATAAAAAAAAAAAAAATCCTAACAATTACAATAGGGTTTCATCACTATGTGCTTGAACCCCTAATTATGCAGGTAACATGTAAAGTGCATTAACATGCGTAACTACGTCACACTAAGTGGCCTTATCTACTATGTACTTACATCAAAGAATAAATAGAATGTACTTATTGTGTTCATATTGTATTGTAAAACACTTCTGCTGCTATTGAGGTGGGATACGGGTAAGGTTAGGGACAGGTTTGGTGGTATGGGTAGGTTTAAGGGTGGGTTAAGGTGTAAGGGATGGGTAAACAGTGTAATAATAAATGTAATTACATAAATTAATTACAGATGTAATTACATGCAGGTATCTTTAAAATATAAGTACAATGTAAAAATATTTATGGTACACAATAAGTGCATTGTACCAAATTATTAATTTAAATGTGAGTACATAGTAGTTAAGGCCACTTAATATAAAGTGGGACCCTTTACTGGGCGACCTTGTTTCTTATTGCAGTTGCTGACATTTTCATGCTCACATGACATGGAAGATTCAGTGATTCATAGATGATTATGTGTAATGATCCAACGCATTAAAGGCATTTTTGTATTGTAGGGCTCTCTGCTGGTTTTGACCACTCTGACCAGTCCAGTGTCTTTGAGAAACAATGTGGACAAACAGTTCTACACGCTGATGTTGATGTGTGTGCTAGTGATGCCAAACCTGCTGATGTTCCTGAAGTCTCTGTGGAAGTGTGTCTTCAAGAGCTATGTGGCCCCTAACCCAAGGACACTGGGAATCGTGAGTTGACATGATGCAGATTAACATATGAGAACACTCCATTCCCCAGTATTATATAGAAAAAGCATGCACAAGTCCAGCAGTTCCTAATACGTGGGCATGTAAGTGGGTAATGAGGAATGAAAAGGGGAAGTTGCATGTGATGCATTGGCCCGTGAATCAAACGGGTAGAAATAGATGGATAAATTACAAAGTAAACAGCTCACTTACTCAGATATCACTGCTTTCTGATAAGTCCAAATCAATCTTGAAATGACTTCAAGTAATGTGAGGCTGGAGTGAGTAAAATGAAAGGCACATCTCCATGTGCAAGACCATCATAACACCTGCAGTGTTTACTGAACATGTTGATGACTAATGCAAAAATGTTAGGTATACACAACATCTGAAATTTGTTACATTATTCTTATAAAGCAGGGGTTTCCAACCCTGTCCTGGATATCTACCTTCCTGCAGACTCCAACCTGCTCTAACAAACCTGTCTATAACAGCTTTGATTGTGTTGGAGCTGAACTCAACAGCGTAGGTGTTCAACCCTGCTCCTGGGGACCCACTGTCCTGCAAAGTTTCTTTCCAACCTCCTTCAGCTGGAGCTGGAAAGTGGGTCCCCAGGAGCAGGGTTTAAGACCAATGCTCTGTAGCTCTTTGGATACCCCTCCTTTAAAGCACCACTAATAAAAATATTAAAGCTAAAATGTGAGCTGACATACTCTCTGGATGGCTAACTGATCTACTAGTTGACCATCCTGATCTAACCCTTTGCCAAGGTGGTCTACCTGCACTAACCCGGCAAGTTTATGCACCTAGATACCTGTAGCCCTGGGAACTGGTTGTCCAGTTAATCAACCACTTAGACCTGGTTGAACCAACCAAAGAGCTTGAAAGACCAGCTTTGAAACCTATGCAAAACCAAGCTGAATTTATTTGGATTTTCCAGCAGGTTAGACATACCAGACGACCATTTAGCGTAGGATGCCGACTCAGTCTGCTCATGCTGTTATATAATAACGATGAATTGATGGCAGAGGAGTAACTCTTGGTGTAGCTCCTGTACTTCAGACATTCATGAACTGATGAAATGTGTACCTTGAATGCTATGGAAGTCTCAGTGTGTACACATGTAATGATTGTTGTCAATGCTTCTGCAGATGTGTGGGATTGAGAGTCTGGTGGCCGTGGGGACTGCGATCCTGGTGCTCATTGTGATGCCTAAGCTTGATGTTCTCACAAACCTCAGCATCCCCGGAGGCATCTGCATCCTTTCAGCCGTGCTTCAGATCGCCTTCCGATTGCAGACACAGAGCTGGATGATCCTGTACCCCATATGCTCCCTCATCCTAGTGCTCAGCGGCTACGTTCTACTGGTGGTCGACTACTATGTGAGAGAGTCCTCTTATGTGCCAGGACAAGTAGAAGGTTGCTACATTTATGTAGGCATTGCAATTTTTGCAACGCTGCTGGTTTCTCTGAACTGGTGGGAGAACCCTTTTCAGGCCAGCACTAACATTCAGGAAATGCTCAGCGAACTGGACACTTTCAGAGATGCCGTTTATCTGTTCACCAGCCTCATTCGAATAGCGCTGACTTTGGGGGTGTACTTTCTGTATTACTGCCTGATTGCTGAGACTCCCATTGTATGGAATGATTTCACCAAAGCCAGTAAAGGCACAGTAGAGATAGGCCTTGGGCTGTTTTCCCTGCAGGCGTTCTGCTCTGCTGCGTGCCACTGGTTTGGAGTCGTGGCCTGCAAGATCCACGCGATGAGATTTGGTTTTGCTCTGCCTGTGTCATTAACTGGTCCAGCAACACTAATCCTGGGCATAATACTTTTCTTGACGCAAGCTGAGAGTTTGGTCCCTTCATCTGAAACTGCTAGCTTATATAGCTCCGGCAACAATTTTACAATTCATACTCCTTTCTGGCCATTTTGTCATGAACTTGAAGCTCTCAAGGATGTCAATAAAACCTCGGTTATAATGTTGGAAATTTCCTATAGTATCTGCAAAACGTCACTCAACAACCCGAACGCCATGTGGCCTTTCTCCATGCTGGCACTGGAGGGGGTCTGCATGTGGCTCGGGCTGGTCTCATGCACGTATTACGTCTGGAAAATAAAGGTACAGAGAATCGAACGCACGTCCCAACTTTTCGTACGCCGCCTGTATGAATCTGCCTTCATTGACCTCTCTATGCTGCTGAACACGAAAATGAAAGTGGTTCGTACGGCAAACAAGGAGAGGTACATATAAAACCATGATGTATTTGAAATGATACACGTAATACAGTACAAGTGCACGAATTTAGTCCAAATCTGACTGTTTCCTTTCCTTCTTTCTGTCGTGTAGTAGTAGTAACAATGAAGTGGAAAACTGTGTCATTTACCTTTGTGCAACAATGTGGCATGAAACATACGATGAGATGCTAAAAATCATGACTTCAATGTTCAGGTATTTATGATGGATGAGTATTATACATGTATTTCAGCTCAAAGCCCAGTTGGTTGAAACCCCTTTTAAGCAAAGAAATGATCACTGAGGCTTTTTTTCACCTAAGGGATTTCAAATGACCGGCTGCAGTTCTCCATTCATCTGGCTTGTTTGTTGGTTTCAGATTGGACAGATACCGAGGGGATCCAAAGGAGGAACACAAGGATTGCTTTGACTTTGAGTGCCATATTTATGTTGACGATGCCTTCATGTTAGAAAAAGACACGGAGAGAAAGCTTGTCAACTCCTATGTTTGCGACCTCATACAAGTAGTCATGGAGGTGTACAGGTAAGGCAAAGCTTGGTATATAATATATATATATATATATATATATATATATATAAATATATAT
>NW_015558608.1:106957-123542 GCF_001515605.1 Sinocyclocheilus anshuiensis | reverse complement strand
TACACACACACATACACAGACATACATGCACACACATTTTGTTGCAGATATAGATATTTGAAATAAATGACAGGTGACACAAAACTTATTGCAAGTCTTCTCTTTTTAAGAGTTTATATGTCATTTTTAGGTTTCACTGTAATCATAATCTGGCATAATTAATAAATAAAAACTGATATGTCTGTATGAACAAAATGGTAAACTTTGACTCAATGTGATTTTAAATGTTATAACAGTGATTTTATAATGTCTAAGCATGAATCCATCAAACCTATGAACAGTACTGTTTGAGTGAGTTGAATTAGTGGTCCATTAGTGGTCTTCCGCTGCCATCTAGTGGTTATAAATGCAATTTCTCATACAACACTGTCTTTAAAATTTATAACTATTATAGTGTTATTTTTTTGCCCAATCTCTCTTAAATTTTGCATGCTTGTTTAAAATGAAATTATGCATCAATTTACACAGTTTTGAGAAGATACCTTCTCAACGGTTGCGTATAGTCGTTTTTTATGTTTTTTTACATTTTATAGCGCCACCAAGTGGCAGAGCTGCACAATTGTTTTTTATTTAACCAAAGATTGAGCTCTTACACATGTCTACCGAGTTTGGTGAAGATATCTCATTCCGTTCAGGAGTTATAGCCATTTTTGTAAAATTGGCCGCGTCTCTTTCGTACGCAACCGTGAGTCGAAATGTCAACTTTTTTTGATAATTATTGATATTCACTGACCAGGGAATATTTCTACACTTGTTTGGTTCCGATCGGACGAAAACCTAGGACTAGTTCGCAAAAGTAGGTTTTGGACATAATTCAAATTTGCGGAAAAACGAGACTTCCTAGACCCAAAATCACAGCGACCATTTTTAATTTGCCTTGACCCAAGGATTCCAAAAATGTAAAATTTTTGAGTCTACGACAAGTGGTTTAGGAGTTATTAGCACTTACGCGTTTTTGATCGCTGTAGCGCCACCTATTGGCCGATTGGGGTGAGTCTTTGTCAGAATGTCCCCTCAGGGAGCTCTACTTTCTGGCCAAATTTCAGCTCTCTAGGCCTTACAGTTTGGTCTGCACGATCAGTTTTAGCGGAGAAAAATAATAATAATAATAAAAAAAAAAAAAATCCTAACAATTACAATAGGGTTTCATCACTATGTGCTTGAACCCCTAATTATGCAGGTAACATGTAAAGTGCATTAACATGCGTAACTACGTCACACTAAGTGGCCTTATCTACTATGTACTTACATCAAAGAATAAATAGAATGTACTTATTGTGTTCATATTGTATTGTAAAACACTTCTGCTGCTATTGAGGTGGGATACGGGTAAGGTTAGGGACAGGTTTGGTGGTATGGGTAGGTTTAAGGGTGGGTTAAGGTGTAAGGGATGGGTAAACAGTGTAATAATAAATGTAATTACATAAATTAATTACAGATGTAATTACATGCAGGTATCTTTAAAATATAAGTACAATGTAAAAATATTTATGGTACACAATAAGTGCATTGTACCAAATTATTAATTTAAATGTGAGTACATAGTAGTTAAGGCCACTTAATATAAAGTGGGACCCTTTACTGGGCGACCTTGTTTCTTATTGCAGTTGCTGACATTTTCATGCTCACATGACATGGAAGATTCAGTGATTCATAGATGATTATGTGTAATGATCCAACGCATTAAAGGCATTTTTGTATTGTAGGGCTCTCTGCTGGTTTTGACCACTCTGACCAGTCCAGTGTCTTTGAGAAACAATGTGGACAAACAGTTCTACACGCTGATGTTGATGTGTGTGCTAGTGATGCCAAACCTGCTGATGTTCCTGAAGTCTCTGTGGAAGTGTGTCTTCAAGAGCTATGTGGCCCCTAACCCAAGGACACTGGGAATCGTGAGTTGACATGATGCAGATTAACATATGAGAACACTCCATTCCCCAGTATTATATAGAAAAAGCATGCACAAGTCCAGCAGTTCCTAATACGTGGGCATGTAAGTGGGTAATGAGGAATGAAAAGGGGAAGTTGCATGTGATGCATTGGCCCGTGAATCAAACGGGTAGAAATAGATGGATAAATTACAAAGTAAACAGCTCACTTACTCAGATATCACTGCTTTCTGATAAGTCCAAATCAATCTTGAAATGACTTCAAGTAATGTGAGGCTGGAGTGAGTAAAATGAAAGGCACATCTCCATGTGCAAGACCATCATAACACCTGCAGTGTTTACTGAACATGTTGATGACTAATGCAAAAATGTTAGGTATACACAACATCTGAAATTTGTTACATTATTCTTATAAAGCAGGGGTTTCCAACCCTGTCCTGGATATCTACCTTCCTGCAGACTCCAACCTGCTCTAACAAACCTGTCTATAACAGCTTTGATTGTGTTGGAGCTGAACTCAACAGCGTAGGTGTTCAACCCTGCTCCTGGGGACCCACTGTCCTGCAAAGTTTCTTTCCAACCTCCTTCAGCTGGAGCTGGAAAGTGGGTCCCCAGGAGCAGGGTTTAAGACCAATGCTCTGTAGCTCTTTGGATACCCCTCCTTTAAAGCACCACTAATAAAAATATTAAAGCTAAAATGTGAGCTGACATACTCTCTGGATGGCTAACTGATCTACTAGTTGACCATCCTGATCTAACCCTTTGCCAAGGTGGTCTACCTGCACTAACCCGGCAAGTTTATGCACCTAGATACCTGTAGCCCTGGGAACTGGTTGTCCAGTTAATCAACCACTTAGACCTGGTTGAACCAACCAAAGAGCTTGAAAGACCAGCTTTGAAACCTATGCAAAACCAAGCTGAATTTATTTGGATTTTCCAGCAGGTTAGACATACCAGACGACCATTTAGCGTAGGATGCCGACTCAGTCTGCTCATGCTGTTATATAATAACGATGAATTGATGGCAGAGGAGTAACTCTTGGTGTAGCTCCTGTACTTCAGACATTCATGAACTGATGAAATGTGTACCTTGAATGCTATGGAAGTCTCAGTGTGTACACATGTAATGATTGTTGTCAATGCTTCTGCAGATGTGTGGGATTGAGAGTCTGGTGGCCGTGGGGACTGCGATCCTGGTGCTCATTGTGATGCCTAAGCTTGATGTTCTCACAAACCTCAGCATCCCCGGAGGCATCTGCATCCTTTCAGCCGTGCTTCAGATCGCCTTCCGATTGCAGACACAGAGCTGGATGATCCTGTACCCCATATGCTCCCTCATCCTAGTGCTCAGCGGCTACGTTCTACTGGTGGTCGACTACTATGTGAGAGAGTCCTCTTATGTGCCAGGACAAGTAGAAGGTTGCTACATTTATGTAGGCATTGCAATTTTTGCAACGCTGCTGGTTTCTCTGAACTGGTGGGAGAACCCTTTTCAGGCCAGCACTAACATTCAGGAAATGCTCAGCGAACTGGACACTTTCCGAGATGCCATTTATCTGTTCACCAGCCTCATTCGAATAGCACTGACCTTGGGGGTGTACTTTCTGTATTACTGCCTGATTGTTGAAGCCGATGCTCGCATTAACTGGGATGCTTTCACCAAAGCCAGTAAAGGCACGGTAGAGATAGGCCTTGGGCTGTTTTTCCTGCAGGCATTCTGCTCTGCTGCCTGCCACTGGTTCGGAGTCGTGGCCTGCAAGATCCACTCGATGACGTTTGCTTTTGCTCTGCCCGTGTCGTTAACTGGTCCAGCGACGCTAATCCTGGGCATGATACTGTTCTTGACACAAGCTGAGATGTTGGTCCCTTCCTCACAAACTGCTAGCTTATATAGCTCTGGCGACAATTTTACAGTTAAAACTCCTTTCTGGCCATTTTGTCACGAACTTGAAACTCTCAAAGACGTCAACACCACCCCAGTCGTGATGCTGGAAATTTCCTATAGTATCTGCAAAACGTCACTCAACAACCCGAACGCCATGTGGCCTTTCTCCATGCTGGCGCTGGAGGGGGTCTGCATGTGGCTCGGCCTGGTCTCATGCACATATTACGTGTGGAGAATCAAGGTGCAGAGGATTGAACGCACGTCCCAACTTTTCGTACGCCGCTTGTATGAATCCGCCTTCATTGACCTCTCTATGCTGCTGAACACGAAAATGAAAGCGGTTCGTACGGCAAACAAGGAGAGGTACATATTACACCATGATGTCTATGAAATGATACACATAATACAGTACAAGTGCATGAATTTAGTCAAAATCTGACTGTTTCCTTTCCTTCTTTCTGTCGTGTAGTAGCGGTAACGATGAAGTGGAAAACTGTGTCATTTACCTTTGTGCAACAATGTGGCATGAAACATATGATGAGATGCTGAAAATCATGACTTCAATGTTCAGGTATGTATACAGTGATCACAAATATATTTCAGCTCAAAGCCCAGTTGACTGAAACCCCTTAAGCAAAGAAAACACCTAGCTGCAAATGATCGCTAAGACTTTTCTTCACCTAAGGGGCTTCAACCAACCAGCTGCAATTCTTCATTCGTTTGGCTTGTTTGTTGGTTTCAGATTGGACAGATACCGAGGGGATCCGAAGGAGGAACACAAGGACTGCTTTGACTTTGAATGCCATATTTATGTTGACGATGGCTTCATGATAGAAAAAGACACTGAGAAAAAGCTTGTCAACACCTATGTTTGCGATCTTATACAAGTAATCATGGAGGTGTACAGGTAAGGCAAAGGTTTTCTGTCCGTGATCAGCGAACAGACTGATGTTAATGGTATTTCACAACCAACTGTAAACTAAATATCACTGTTTTTGTCTTCAAGGGTATTTACAAATAAGGAGCCCGATGAAGTTTCCATCATTGAAACACCATATGGGGGTCGTCTTGTGATTGTCATGCCAGAGGGAAACATGCTTTACATCCACATTAAAGACAAAGAACTGATTCGAAACAAAAAGAGATGGTCACAGGTGAACATCACAATCGTATTCCTTAGTATGAAAAATAATTCAGTCTTTGCAACACTGTTAATTTTGAACATTTACCTGAATCTGACTGAGCATGTGTGCATTTTCAGATCATGTACCTGTATTACCTGCTTGGCTGGAAAGGATACAATGTCAAAAACCCTCAGAAAATAACAGTAAGTTTTTCTATTTGATTTTCCTTTAGTATTGAGCATTCGGTCACTAGTGATGTTGGATAAGTCAAGCTTCACTACTGCTATTGCTCATATGTTGGTTTACTGATTCAAATAATCCCCTATCCCCCTTTGGGCCATGTGCATAAATCATACCACTTTAAAGTGATCAAACATGGACAAAAAAGGTCCCACACACTTATATTGAAGGAGGGACCTGAGCCATATCTAGAGACTGGAGAGACGCAAAGAAGGACCCTTTTGACCCAAGGCAAACCTAGAAACAGATGACCTAGGGAGCACATATGGCTGAAGATAACCGTTTTTGACACTGTGTGTTCTTACAGAGACAAAACAACCCAAGTCGTGCCAGTCTCATATCATTAGATGGTGAGAGTTATTTGCTACCTTCGTATGACAATGACAGCAAGAGGAGGCATATATCTGACGAAAACACATATATCATGGCCTTGGATGGAGACACAGACTTCCACCCCGCCGCTCTGATTCTGCTCGTCGATCGTCTGAGAATGTATGACACCGTGGGCGCAGCCTGTGGACGCATCCACCCCACTGGAATGGGTAAAAATAATCTGTATTCAGAGAGAAAAATCAAACAACCGAACACAAATTGTCATATTTTGAAAAAAACCTTTGCTTATAGGGAATGTAGAATGTCAAATTTCATAACAGTATTGCATAAAACTCACAAAAACCTGTACATGACTTAAAAGGAAGAAAGAAGGTGCGGTCTGGATCTATAGCAGACAATGACGTGCCCTTTTATAGGCCTGCTATTCAAATGCTGATCAACATACAAAGTCCACTTACATAAACGCTTCCAGGCAATCACCGCAGATTTATATTAACACTGCATACTAGAAAGAGCCTATCAAGATCATCAGAAAGCTAATCTCAACAACAAATGACAGCCAGCATTTACAATATGATAACAGTGCTCAGCTACCTGAAAGACATAACCTGAATATAAAAATGCTCACATGCAGTATGCGCACCACCCTCCATTCATGTTCTACGTCCCCATGTTTCAGGCCCAATGGTGTGGTATCAGAAGTTCGAGTACGCAGTGGGTCACTGGCTTCAGAAGACAGCAGAGCACGTGTTTGGCTCAGTTCTGTGCAGTCCAGGCTGTTTCAGTCTGTTCAGAGGATCTGCACTGATGGACGACAACGTCCTGAAGCGATACACCACCAAAGCCACACGAGCCTCTGAGTATGTGCAGTATGATCAAGGTAAACATGCCTACGCTCAGAATCCCGTCCTGTTTCTATAGCATTGGATATCTTACTAGCATGCTAACCATCCACTAGAAGTCTTGTTTATGCTTAAAAAATACCTTGCAGTTACATTATCTTACACATTTGTCTTTACTGTCTTTACTATCTTGTCATCCAACGAAGCATAGAGTATATCTGATTAGCCTGGTATGTATTGACACTTGTCATGTCTAGTACTGCAGTGTTTGTAAATGCCTAATAGGTGGAAATGTGTCTTCTTTTGGGACTGATTTCACCCTACTGCAGGGGAATAGCTAAAAAGGCTTATCCCATGTCAATGCCATGTTACCAGTTAATATTTAACAAAGAATATTTAGGGCCAGATTTACTAACAGCTTGTGTCAACGCAAACCATCTTTTGGCGTTAAAATAGTGCTGTCAGGATTTACTAAAGACGTGCAGTAAAGAATTAGTGCTCAAAAGGCGTGGACAGTTATTTTTGCACCTGACTTTATTGAATATGCATTTGTAGGGGTTTCCCTTTCAGACGCAAAATTTATGGGAGTTTATGGGAGTCAATCTAAATTTAAAAATGTTCCCCTCCCATCGGTGCTTTTATGGAGTTGCGCTCTAATGCTAATTTGCCCTGTTTAGTAAATCTGGCCCATAATGTCTACACATATGACATGGATCTAATATTTTACATCAAAATTCAGAAGCAGCTAGCAATGTAATTTAATAAACATGATAAGGTTACATCAACTTTTGTTAACATTTTTTTTTTCAGTGCTTCTGTTCCGTAAAGTAGATGGTTACCAAGACATACTGCATCAGATGTTTCTGTGTAGATGATTCTGTATGGTTCCTCTGAGCTCCACCAGTTAATCATGTTACTCATCTGCTCACATTTAGGTGAGGACCGTTGGCTGTGCACTCTTCTCCTGCAGCAGGGCTGGCGGGTGGAGTATAACGCTGCTTCAGATGCTTTCACCAACTCACCGCAAGAGTTCAAAGAGTTTTACAACCAGAGGCGTCGATGGGGTCCTTCAACACTGGCCAACACTCTCGATCTGCTCCATAGCGGGAAAGACACGGTCAAGAGGAACACCTCCATATCCATGCTCTACATCTTATATCAGACCTTCACTGTGGCTTCCTCCATCCTGGGACCTGCCTCTGTCACCCTCATGGTAGCAGGTAAATATTCAAAGAATGGGTAAGGACGTATTATGGAGGTTTGACTACCCTGCTGGAAATGTCAGTTAAACCAGCTTCTGAAGGAGCTGAGGCTGACCTGGTAGACCATTCGGTCAACCTGTTTAGGGCTTGTGTATTGCCCAATCTGGTAGAGACCTGGTTGAGCTGGTTAACATGCAAGACAAAGCTTGGTTTACCAACCTGAACTTCTTAGGCTGGTATGACCTGGTCAAAAATACATCTCTGTGAATATATAAATGTATGGAAACTGCTAATTTTCTCTTTCTTTTCCATTTTAGGAGCTTTCCAATTTGTTTTTGGAATTGAAGGCACTCTTTCTATAATAATTGCTGTTGTACCTCCAGCTGTTTACATGCTCATATGTTTTTTGGCCAAACCCAACTTCCAAATCACAATTGCTGCCATTCTCAGTGTCATATATGCATTCCTGATGACTGCATCCTTCTTTTCCATTATTGGTAAACATTGCTAATTATCATTTTGTGTGTGTGTGTGTGTGTGTTTAAAACATGCTTGGTGATATTCCATTTCATTGAATGTCTTATTTTAGGTGACATGGTTAAACAGGAAACATTTATAACTCCTACTGGACTCTTCCTGGTGTCTGGTGCGATCCTTTACATGGTGACAGCCATTCTTCACCCTCAAGAGTGCACTTTGATTATCTACGGTCTGATGTACTTCATTTGCATTCCCAGTGGATATCTCCTCCTCACCATATATTCCCTTGTCAACATGCACATTGTATCTTGGGGCACTCGAGAATCCAACAAGGCGAAGGAGCAGAAAAAGCAAGTGGGTGCTGTGTGCAATCGTGACTGCAAAATGTGCTGTTGGGATGTGAAAATCCAAGTCACTCAAGAGACTGAAAATCTAGTCCTTCAACAAATCCAGCAAGCCGTCAATCCAAACACACCTGCTGCCAAAACCGAGCCAGAAGAGCCGAAGGCTCAGAGCAACCATGATGTCCAGAACAGCTTAGATGCGAACAAACACATCCTTGACTACATCGAGGAGATGCCTCGTAAGAAGGACAATTCCAAAGAGAATCTCAACAAGGACAATGAGGAAAAAGACAGTTGCTCTGATAGAAGGTAAAGACTATGAAAATATCTTAGGATTACATTTGCCATGCTGCTGAAAAGTTCTTATATTTCCCCAACTGTTGCTTCAAATGAATCTTACAGTGGGAGTTCCAAAAGCTGTGAGAAAAAAGCCGACCCATTTAATGATGACACAGACTATGATGATGATGACGATGACGATGATGATGATTATTACAATGATTACGATACTCTGGAGCCGAAAGAAGTTGTGCCTGAGAGTGGTAAGACATGACATCTTTTAGATCCATTCCTACAGGTCTCTTATCTAGCACACGTGATTCATGATTATCTTGTCAGCACAATGTTCTATGAACTAAGTTAGTAATGGAATTAGTAATGGAATGAGAATCTCTGATTCAAACCGCATAAACTTCTCAAATGTACCCTATTCTGAGTGTAGGGTTGGCCTGTGCACTGAATTATTTGTTTACGTTGTTCTTATTCAAACGGACAGACTGGGTGGAGCCCGTGAAGAAAGAGTTCCTGAAGAAACTGACGTATGCAAATCTGAAGAGAAACCTTCAGGAGCAGATCCGATACACACTGAGAAACAAGAACCAGGAGGATCTGTGCGAGGAACTGGTGCTGATTCTCACCGACACCCTGAACGAGGAGCTGAGGGATAAAGTGGGTCCCGAGGATGTCTTGAGTGTGAGTCAGCTGGAGGAACTGCAGTATGCTCTGAACGAAGCCGCCAGGCGCATCGTGAAGACAAACCGCATCGAGAACGGAGCGCAGCGACTGGAGCGGCGTGTCAAGAGGGCAATCGAAAGAACCCTTGTGGCTCCACAGGTTGAGAAACTATCTGAGGTAATGATTTCTGGATGGTTCATGTTCTAATGAGATTTACACAAGTAGGACATGTTCCTGGATTGTTCCATTCCCATCAATGCATCAACATTTACCTCATGGGTGTCCAAACTTTTTTAAAGGGGGCCAGGTTCGATGATGTGAACACTCCGGGCGGCCGGATGCTTCTCCCTATATATATTAAAGTTATTAAAATCTATCCAATGTATGCAGAGTTGTGGTCACAATTAAGAATATGGGGCTACTGGGACTACTGATATAAACTTCTTCTATTTTATATTTACAATAAGCAAAATAATGAAAACATCAATGGGAAAAAGTGGAGATATGGTTAGAAAGCATGAAGCTCGCGGTGTAAGAATACCAGACACGCACATTTCAGCGTCTTCTTTTCTTCTTAATGGTGTTTAGCAAACCCACTTAAAAGTGGGGCAAGCGATTTCTGGTAGCCAATGTTGATATTTCAAACCACCAAAAATTATGGCCACGAATTAAGAATTCATTTTTTCGTTTAGTCTAAATTATGGCCACGAATTAAGTATTCGTTCTCTTGTTTAGACTTAGCTGGCACGAATTCATTCGTTCGTTAATTCGTTCATTCGCTAGTTTTAGTAGGCCTAAATCGTGGAACGAATTATTATATTTCGTAATCACTTATTAAAATCATTATTGCTTAAAATTAATAAATAATAATAAAAGTTCTGTGAAACAAAGCAAAACCTATGTTACACCGTGTCTACACCAGATGCGAGCGGCGCGGCGTGACAAAATACTATAGAACTCATTATAATCAGTGATGCCGTCTACACTGGATGCAGGGCGGTGCGTCACGACAAATCCCCGACAGAAAACTGCTGCTGTGTTCTATTTATGACGTGTTGACACAAATTTCAAATGATATTCAACAGTCGCTTTGTCGCGTCCAGTGTAGACAGACTTTAGCTGTTGCGGCGCATTACTCACCTATCGAGAAAAAACATAGCAACCTCGGCGTCTGATCGCAGGCCTTCCCGCTCCTTGAGTTCTCTCCAGCGCTGGAAAGCTGATCCGATATTTACACGGGTCCTACTTCTTGCCTTATCGTAAGCCTTCTTTTGTTCCGCAGATTTCCTCTTTTGTTTTGTATCCGCCATAACGTTATATCTTCCTGTCGCTCAGCTCGGCTAATGTCCGTCCTGTGCACTGAACACTCTCTCATCTGCATCATGAGTAGACACGCTGATTGGCTACAAGTTTGTTTTGGTACTTGGCCAGACTCAAGTTTTCTCAAGCGTTTTAAAAAAAATACATACCCCACTTTAAAGGCGCATACCGCCTCCTACTGTACAACACCAGCATGACAGCTGATGTAAGATAATAATCGGGCCTGGGAGAGCCGAAACGATCAGTTAAAAAAATGCTTGATTGGCCCCGATCCTGATCCTAAAAGGGTTAGTTCACCCAAAAATAAAATCTGTCATTAATTACTCACCCTCGTGTCGTTCTAAACCTGTAAGAAATTAAGATATTTTTGATTAATCCTGACAGCTCCCTAACCCTCCCACAGACAGCAATGCAATTACCACAACAGTAAAATAATCCATGTGACATCAGGGGTTCAACCGTAATTTTACGAAGCTACGAGAATACTTTATACAATACTGTGTCATGCGGATACGTTGTTTTTGTTCAAATCAAAGCATACACAACATAGAAAACGACGCAGCTGACACAGAATAGCATACGCTGTTTACGTTCAGTGGATATTCTCCAAAATGGCAGCAGGGTGACGCGGAGGAGACGAATTGTTGAATAAAGTCATTATTTTAGTTTTCTTTGCATACAAAAAGTATTCTTGTAGCTTCGTAAAATTACGGTTGAACCCCTGATGTCACATGGATTATTTTACCGATCTCCTTGCTACGTTTCTGGACCTTGATCGTGGTAATTGCATTGCTGTCTATGGGAGGGTCTGAGAGCTCTCAGAATTAATCAAAAATAGCTTAATTTGTGTTCCGAAGATGAACGGAGGTCTTACGGGTTTAGAACGACATGAGGGTGAGTAATTAATGACAGAATTTTCATGTTTGGGTGAACTAACCCTTTAAGATTGGCTCGGGACATCCCTAGTTCAAATCATGGTCAAGCCTCATGTTAATGGCTAAGTGATAAGTCTAAGGTTAGGGGATTTGTGTATAGTCAACATTCAGGAATTGTTTTTGGGTATGGAGATATGGTTGGCTTTGACTGGTTGACAGGAATAGTGTTCCTTTATAGTAAGACCAACAAAGGATGTTGTATGTCCTAACTACTCAAATCTCAGTGAGCAATGAGAGCTATCAGATGTTATCATTTAGCTTCATGGTAAGGGCTAAGGGTAGGGCCTGGAACTAAACCAGTTATGAGTAGGAATTGATTAGGAATTTGGTTTACAAAGTTAGGTTGGCTTTAACTGGCTGACAGGAATACTGTTCCAAGATTGACAAATAATGTAGACTCATTTGGGTTAATCATGTTGGGAAAAGCTTCAGTAGATTTTCAATGGATAAGTAATGCATTTGGCTAAATTAACTGGTTGACTGCACTCAAAATGTAAAGTCTTTTATATGCAGCCACATTATATATATGTTTCCTATTTTACCAGGATGAACACGATTTCTGGAATAAACTGATAGAGCGTTATCTACTACCCATTCAAGATAACAAAGCTCACCTCGAGGAAGTGACACGGGAACTAAAGTCGCTACGGAACAAGGTAAGGTTGGCAAGCGAAAACTTCATTGCTCCTGGCCCGTAACTCTATATACTAAATGAGAACTATTCTCTGTTTTGCAGGCAGTGTTTTTGTACTTCATAATTAATGTCCTATGGATTGTAGCGACGTTCTTCCTTCAGGCCATTGGCACTGATGTTCTGAGCATCAATATTCCAAAGTACTATCCTAACGGAACTTTGGCACCAGATCCCTTGAGGGTGGAGCCTTTGAGTTTGATGTTTCTGCTGTCATTCGCCCTTCTGCTCATCATCCAGTTCTTGGCTATGCTTTACCACAGGTAAAACACGCATCACATACTGCCACATTGGCACCTGAACAAGCAATCTACTAAAGCAATTAAGCAGAGTGCCTAAAACCCCCTTAGCTGTTATAAATTCACCGTAAACCACGGCTTCACGGGGCTTATTGCTTTTATAAAACAGTTATTCCATATACATAGAAAGGTTTAAATAAAGTGTAATGATATTAATAAAAACAGTATTCTTCCACCAAACAATGTAGCTCCTCAGAAACAGTTGTGGTTGCTACAAAGTGGTTGCCGAGCAACACACAAACGTAAACAAAGGTGTATGTTACTTTGTAGAGTAATTTACAACAGCTTCGAAACGCGGCTCAGCCAATCAGAATCAAGCACCGGAACTATCTGTTTTATAATATTATATATACTGCCGTTCAAAAGTTAGATTTTTAATTTTTTTAATGGAGTCTCTTATGCTCATCAAGACTGTATTTATTTGATCAAATATACAGAAAAAAAACATTAATATTGTGAAATATTTTTTGCAATTTCTAATATTGGTTTCATATTTTAATATACTTGAAGATATCATTTATTTTCTGTGACAGTGCTGTATTTTCAGCATCATTACTCCACTCTTCAGTGTCACATGATCCTTCAGAAATCATTCTAATATGCTGACTTATTATCAGTGTTGAAACTGTTTATTAATATTTTTTTGGAACCTGTGATACTTTTTCGATTCTTTGATGAATAAAAAGTTAAAAAGAACAGCATTTATTAAAAATATAAATCTAACAATATGTGTTTACTATCACTTTTTATGAATTTAACACATCATTGCTAAATAAATAATAAGTACTAATTTCTTAAAAATAAATACTGACCCCAAACTTTTGAATAGTGTATAAATTTATATTTTGAATAGTTATTTTAAACTTTTTTTTATCAAAGAATTATGAATAAGTTTCACAGCCCCCCCACCCCCCAATTATGCAATAATATTTCACAAAATTAGTTTGTTTTTTTCTGTATTTTGGATCAAATAGATACAGCCTTGATGTGCATAAGAGACTTATTTAAAAAAAAAAAAAAACATTAATAATCTTACTGATCCCAAAATGTTGAATGCCAGTGTACACACACACACACACACACACACACACACACACACAAATATATGGAACTTGATTATTTGAGATGTAAAGCCCTGTTGTCTCCCATTACAGAGTATACACCCTCATCCATGTGGTCTCATACAGAAGCACAGAGAAAGACTACAAAGAAAAAGATGAGGCGAGTAACTGTGCTTTTTTGTGCTGTGTGAAGAATTTCCTTCTAAGAAGTGGACTGCATTTTTACATTGATTTAAACTTGGATTAGCACATTGTTTTTACAATGTTTTTGTTCATCGCAGGAGGACGAAGAGGAGGGATTGATCCTGGGGAATCCCGTTAATCTTACCGTCACTGCTGACGACTTGTGAAACGCTGATTCTTTCGCTCCTAGTTAGTGAAGTTACAGGTGAAGTGAATTTCTCATGCATGAAGAAGAAGAAGCCAGATCAACACCACATGCCTGAAACTGGAGCTGGGATTTGTTTACTGTAGATGTTTGCACTGAATAAACTTCATTTTTATAAGCATTCTCTGAACAATGTATTATCGTTTGATTACTTGCAAGTTAGTTATTTCTGTGTTAATGTATTAGTTTGTCAAATATTAAAAGTTCTGAAACGAAGTGGTCTGGGCAAGCTGGTTTCTGTGGAAAGCACATTTCACTCAATCCTGTCGTCATTTATTCACCCTCATGTTTTTCAAAAAGCTCCATGCCTTTACTCCATAGAACGCGATTTATTTGTAGAATATCCTGACCATTTTCCACATGAATTCAATTATCTCCATTATGACAACAGCATACATGTTATGCAATGTCTTCTGAAGGTCTCCGATAGCTTTGTGTGAAGAACAGATAAGATAGAGAGACGGATAAATATAGTCAAAAGAGCAAAAGCATTATTACGTGTTTTATTGTTTCTCCGTATTCATTTTTAACACACACTGATTGCATTACGTATGGAAATATATTAATCAAGTATTTCTACATTACATACAAACGTAACCTTCAAAGCTGCGTCACAACCAGGCTTAAAATGTTATATGTGTAACAGAGAGGAAACAGCATAAAACCAGTCATCTATGTTTATGAACGGTTATTTATTGTGTTGAAACAGATCAGATTGGCGGATCTCCTAAGAAGCTTGACCGTGAGCGCTATGCACATAAACCTTCATCACTTGGCCATCTTCTTCTCCATGCTGAGGAAGACAACGAGAAACAGACCTTATAATAGTCAGCCTAGCCTGAACACATAGACCAGATAACACTAGAAATCAGAATGAAGTGTGAAAGCTCTTGCTTGTATTTGATGAGTCTGCTGCCCTGAACGAGCTGAGCCGCTTCATTGGTGAAGTGGCAGGCGAACAGAAGCCAGTTTCTGGGCTGGACCTTGTAGGCGAAGCGCATGAACAGCAGCGAGTAGCAGGTGAGAGCTGTTAAAACAAGAGCGAAAACACCTCCGTTGACCTTTGACCTCACAGTATCGGGCTGTTGCGCAAGCTGTCGCTCTGTCACGTACCGAAGGTCATTCTGCCGCTGATGATCTCTGGACTCTTCTTCATGTCGCTGATGGCGGCGATGGGCAGGCCCCAGTTTGCCACCGGACCCCAGAAATGCTGGAATAACATGACACACGAAGCCTGTAACAACCGCACATGTGCGTGCTATGAGCCTTGATTAGATTACACCGTGATGCTGAGGACTTACTGTGCTGAGGCGAGTGAAGATCCCACAGGAGGAGCGGGTCGATCGTGAGAGGAAACCATCGACACAGTCATGAAGTTAAAACAAGCACTTTCTTAATCACAACCAAATACAACATATCCCATACAGATGATCAGTGTACAACAGCAAGCGTCTGGTCGTTCAAAATAAACAGACATGAAGACAAAAACTGGCTTGATTTAATAAAAAAATAATAATAATTTTTAAACAACGGCGCTGCAACATTTTTACAAAATGTACAATTATTTACTAAATAAAGCTCTTAGAACAATGTTAAACTTAGTCAATAAAGCCACTTTCCTGCCATAAAACCAATGCAATGCAATGCAAAAAAAAGATTTTCTTACTTAGTATTCTTGTCTTGTTTTCTAGTATAACCGTGTAAAAATCCGTGAATCAACATGAATTTACTTGACAAGTAAAATGACTTAAAATAGGTCTTGTTTACTTCAAAACAAATCTCAATTTAGTTTTTTTGTTTGCTTAAAACAAGCAAAAATACCTGCCAATGGGGTAAGAAAACAAGACGTACTATCTTAAGTCGTTTTACTTGTCAAGTAAATGCATCTTGACATTTATACTAGAAACAAGACAAAACACTAAGAATAGCTTTTTTGCAGTGTGTAATGCACACGAGTAACAACGTGAAGATGCTTTTATTTCACTGACAGTTTGACTGAAGATAACGCTGTGTTAATTCAAGCGATTCCAATGTCATCATAAGGAAAACACTACAAAATACAAATACTGATGTTTGTGAGCGTGGCTCAGTGGCGCCGCCCTCAGGCTCTCAGCGGCACTGCAGCACTGTCCTTCACACCGTAGATATGTCATTTACACACACACACATTCATATCAATGCTTCACACGCTCCGCGCGGTGATCCTCACACATCCACACTGTTTGACTCGTTACTGACCTCGTGAGGTAATCTCTGAACTCTTTACTGCGGAGATGATCCACGGCTTTACGCGCCAGAGTTCCAGCCATTGTCCGTCAGGAGATGATTACAGGACGAAGTGAAGTAAACAGTAAACACTGCTCGCTGCTGCAGCTACGCGACGTCAGCTAGAGGACAGAGTCACGCAGGCGCGCTGACGTCATTTCCTGCGTAAACGTGTACTCCAGGCAAATGTAAAGCCCTCAGAGCACTGGAAACAAAGCTTTAGATACACTTGTGAAGGAGTATTTGATGCTAATGAATGCCATTCGCTCAGAACTTAGAAAATTGTAAGGAAATGGTATAGATGAAAAAAAACTAATTTATATTTTAGTCTTA
>NW_015558608.1:78484-101923 GCF_001515605.1 Sinocyclocheilus anshuiensis | reverse complement strand
CTGTCTGAAAAAAAAGAAAGTCACGTTTTAGAGAAGAAAAAAATCACCCACTGACTTTCAAAGCTGCTAACGACTTTCTACTTCAAGGACCTTGATAGAAATGTAGTGGAGTGAAAAGTACAATATTTGTCTTTCAAATGTAGTGAAGTTAAAGTCATAAGTTCCCAGAAAAAATAATACTCAAGTAAAGTACAGATACTCAAAAAGTGTACTTAAGTACAATACTCAAGTAAATGTACTTATTTACTGTCCGCCTCTACACGCACACACTCACACTCTCTCACACACACACACACACACACACACTCACAAGCACACACACTCTCACTCACACACACACACTCACATGCACACACACTCTCACTCACACACACACACACACACACAATACTGTGACTGCTGAAGCACCAGTGATCTCTCAGAGCTGATGAGGATGTGTCTGTGTGTTTCAGTCGTGGAGGATTCTTCTGTTCGCCGTGTTCAATCTCATCTGCACAGCCTGTCTGCTGATGTGGAGCAGCTCCACCAACAGCATGGGTGAGCACTCTCAGCACACATTACCCAGCATGCCCCAAACCACAGAGATCCGCTCTTCAATCTGACCGCCAGATTGCTTTGTGACTCTCAGAGCGAGTTGACTGCGTCCTCGTGTGTCTGAGTGGACAGACTGTGTGTGTTTAACACCTTCAGAATCATTCACATAGACGCTGATTGATGATTCTAATAGAAATCTGATCGTTGAGCACACACCTGATGAAGATTTGCAGTCCGTTCTGAGCATCATGTAGGGCCTTTGGATTTCAATAGAACATGCACATGAAGCACGGAATCCAGACATAGAAATGTAGTTTATTTGATAATGCGGAATGTCACAGAATTTGGATGAATAACTCAAAAGTAGAGATGTACAGTTAATGAAATACTGATAGTTTCTGTGAATATTAAAGCATGTAAATTCTCATGAACTTGCACTCATCAACTTCATCAGCATCATCAGCATTTCACCATTTCTTTTGTAAAATCTATCGTCAGCTACACACAGAAACTCAGACAAAAAAAAATTATGATGGAATTATATTACTGTTAAGTTCTATAGTAAAATGTGTTTCTCAACGTAATAATAAAAATATCTCAGTGCATTGAAACATTATTTTTAATGAATATCACAATTTACCATCCATGTTTTAATTTAACAGTAAATCTCTGTTGTGCAGGACTTTGTTTGCCAAAAAATGAAAGGAATTGTTAAAATTTTATTTGGTTACCTTTTAAAAGATGACTTAAATTGTTGAATATGCATTCATTTGTTTACCACAGTTTTTGAATACAAATGTGCGTCAAATCATAAAATAAAGAATCCAGAAAAGTTAGAACAGACAACACAATTTTTGAAAAATAAATTAAAATAATAATAATAATATTAGGCGGAGCTAAGATAAAACACCAGTGTCAATCAACAATGGTGGGAGGGGCCTGGGTCTGTGTGACATCACATTGCCAAGAAGCTGGGAACAGCTTGATTTGAGAAAGGGGATATTATTTATAGTGATTAAAAAAATAAAAGCACTGGGTGGATTTTATCATTATGGGGTGGATGTGTACACACTGCCAACACACATTTATGTTCAAACAACATGTAAAGGTGAATTTTGCATCCGATGACCCCTTTAATACATTTATTTTTTATGGCTAAATTTGCTGAAATGTGCTAATATCTCTGTAATACACTGCCTGTTGTTGCTGACTGTGATGCTTTGTAAGTTTCTTTGCTGAACTGCTCTGTGTGTGAGTGTGTGTGAGAGAGAGACAGAGAGAGAGCGTGTGTGTGTGTGTGTGTGTGTGTGTGTGAGTGAGTGTGTGTGTGTGTGAGTGAAGTATCACTGCGCACCACTGTGTCTTGAGCAGGGGGAACGTGATACTCATGTATTGAGCTCTCCAGTAAAAACGATCTTAACGTCAATGGCCACTGCATGTAAGAAGCACCTTCAGAGCTCCTCTGTCCCACAGATGGCAGACGCAGCGCCCGCGGCCATGACTTAAAGATCAGACTCTGTCTTAAGGTTCGGTGAAAAAGGAACCAAAAAATGATGCGTAATGTAGAGAATCGTGAGCTTGGCCATGTGCGTTCATGAGAGTTCACAAGAGCGGCAGTTCTCATGCTTAAATCTTGAGTTTGATGCAGCCCAAATTAAGCAAGTTTGTTCGAACCACTGTTCATAATAAAACCAGTTATATGCAATAAGAAAACAAATCAGGTCAAGTTTGAACTCATGCTGAATAAACCCTAGAATTCATCCGATAACTTTGATTGTCCAGTGGGACAGCGAACCGTTAGAATGTGCAGCGCAAGCTAACTGCATGTAAACCGATAGCTGTACGACTGCAAATAATGCACTGTGCTCACAGTGATTCATCGTGGTTTAAAAGAATTGTTCACCCAAAACTGAAGATTAGTTGATATGTAGGCCATCCAAGATCAGGATGAGTTTGTCTCTTCATCAGATTTGGAGAAATGTAGCACTGCATCAGTGTCTCAGCAATGGATGCTCTGCAGTGAATGGGTGCCGTCAGAATGAGAGTCCAAACAGCTGATAAAAACATCACAATAATCCACAAGTAATCCACAGCACTCCAGTCCATCAGTTAACATCTGGAGAAGACAAAAGCTGAAACAAATCCAGCATTAAGACATTTTTAACTAAAATCAGAGTTCATAATCCATAATAACGCTTCCTCCGGTGAAAAAGTACATCTCCTGTTGTCTCTCACATCAAAATCCAGCCAAATATTTGTTTAGAGCTGTTTTGGCTTAATCTGTGCCTATTTCTCTCCTGATTCAGACTTTTCAGTGGAGACAGCATTATTATGGATAGAACTTGTATGGAATGCATCTGTTCTGCGCATATATCAGATATTTTACAATCAGTTCAACTGTAATGTGATACATTGGTTTTGTGAGCAAGTGATTGTGGGCATGTACAGTATGATAGCTGAATATTCATTTTGATGTTTGGATTTCTTAAAATAAGAGTTTTTAAACGCATCACTTAATCTAAATGTAAAAATGTGAGTATGCACATTTAAATATCTAAAATTAAACCAATGATCTCTGGTGCCTGTTAACCAATAATAGGGCTGCCCCCTAATAGTGGACTAACCGTTAGTCGACCAGAAGAGGCTAGGTTGTCCAATATTTTATTAGTCACTGGAGAAAAATAAATAAATAAAAAACCACATTGGCGAAGTCACGCAGATTGTTAAGGTGGCGGTGCCGGTCACTTGCGCTTAAAATACTCCCTCATTTGTGGTCATACAGATAAGAGTAATACATCTTTCAAATCTGTGAAGACTCTGTTTATTTGTGTGCACTCACAATAACAACAAAACACTGCGCTTTTGTAAAATAATGAAATCAATCAGAATGTGCTTTCTGCCGTCTCGGTCTCCGTGAACCTGAGCGCGAAACTCTTCTATTGCCTTGCAGACATTAAAAATATATAGGCCTATATCTATAGAGAGCGAAATGTCTTCTTTCAAATGGAAGACAAATATTCTCCGATTATGTAATCCGTATGAAACATGCATAGAGCTGCATCACTACTGCAGAGATAACAAGTCAGTGTCGCCGATCTCTTAAATCGAAAACAAAGAAAGCACTAGTTTATCAATGAATTATTAAAATGACCTTCAGAGCTCCTCTGTCCCACAGATGGCAGACGCAGCGCCCGCGGCCATGACTTAAAGATCAGACTCTGTCTTAAGGTTCGGTGAAAAAGGAACCAAAAAATGATGCGTAATGTAGAGAATCGTGAGCTTGGCCATGTGCGTTCATGAGAGTTCACAAGAGCGGCAGTTCTCATGCTTAAATCTTGAGTTTGATGCAGCCCAAATTAAGCAAGTTTGTTCGAACCACTGTTCATAATAAAACCAGTTATATGCAATAAGAAAACAAATCAGGTCAAGTTTGAACTCATGCTGAATAAACCCTAGAATTCATCCGATAACTTTGATTGTCCAGTGGGACAGCGAACCGTTAGAATGTGCAGCGCAAGCTAACTGCATGTAAACCGATAGCTGTACGACTGCAAATAATGCACTGTGCTCACAGTGATTCATCGTGGTTTAAAAGAATTGTTCACCCAAAACTGAAGATTAGTTGATATGTAGGCCATCCAAGATCAGGATGAGTTTGTCTCTTCATCAGATTTGGAGAAATGTAGCACTGCATCAGTGTCTCAGCAATGGATGCTCTGCAGTGAATGGGTGCCGTCAGAATGAGAGTCCAAACAGCTGATAAAAACATCACAATAATCCACAAGTAATCCACAGCACTCCAGTCCATCAGTTAACATCTGGAGAAGACAAAAGCTGAAACAAATCCAGCATTAAGACATTTTTAACTAAAATCAGAGTTCATAATCCATAATAACGCTTCCTCCGGTGAAAAAGTACATCTCCTGTTGTCTCTCACATCAAAATCCAGCCAAATATTTGTTTAGAGCTGTTTTGGCTTAATCTGTGCCTATTTCTCTCCTGATTCAGACTTTTCAGTGGAGACAGCATTATTATGGATAGAACTTGTATGGAATGCATCTGTTCTGCGCATATATCAGATATTTTACAATCAGTTCAACTGTAATGTGATACATTGGTTTTGTGAGCAAGTGATTGTGGGCATGTACAGTATGATAGCTGAATATTCATTTTGATGTTTGGATTTCTTAAAATAAGAGTTTTTAAACGCATCACTTAATCTAAATGTAAAAATGTGAGTATGCACATTTAAATATCTAAAATTAAACCAATGATCTCTGGTGCCTGTTAACCAATAATAGGGCTGCCCCCTAATAGTGGACTAACCGTTAGTCGACCAGAAGAGGCTAGGTTGTCCAATATTTTATTAGTCACTGGAGAAAAATAAATAAATAAAAAACCACATTGGCGAAGTCACGCAGATTGTTAAGGTGGCGGTGCCGGTCACTTGCGCTTAAAATACTCCCTCATTTGTGGTCATACAGATAAGAGTAATACATCTTTCAAATCTGTGAAGACTCTGTTTATTTGTGTGCACTCACAATAACAACAAAACACTGCGCTTTTGTAAAATAATGAAATCAATCAGAATGTGCTTTCTGCCGTCTCGGTCTCCGTGAACCTGAGCGCGAAACTCTTCTATTGCCTTGCAGACATTAAAAATATATAGGCCTATATCTATAGAGAGCGAAATGTCTTCTTTCAAATGGAAGACAAATATTCTCCGATTATGTAATCCGTATGAAACATGCATAGAGCTGCATCACTACTGCAGAGATAACAAGTCAGTGTCGCCGATCTCTTAAATCGAAAACAAAGAAAGCACTAGTTTATCAATGAATTATTAAAATGTTAAAGCAGCCTCCTTACTGTTTTTCCCGACACATTCATAATCATTACTTCTGCCGGTGCGCTGTGGCAAGCTTTATGCGCTCGCTTAAACGCTTATTAGGCTATGTATGCAATTAAAGGCACATTATTATGATTTAAATTGTTAAACGTGTGATTAGGCGCATAATGCTTCAGAAGAATGACTACTAGTCGACCAGACACATTTTTAGTTGAGCGCAGCCCTAACAACTAATATGATATCAAACACTTTTTTTTATTTTACTGAGAAGCAAGTCTCTTAGATCTTCTTGCGTGTGTCTGTAGATGTTTGGGAGGGTTGAAAGCGTTTACTGTGTGATCTGAAGCAGCTCGCAGTGTGTCATTGTTTCTGTTCCCTGAGAAGCGATCGTCAGATTGAGCTGCAGTAAAATCCCTCCACGCCTCGCTGTGATGCGAGTCTGCTGTGGTCTGTGTTGTAGGTTTCTGTTGTGTAATCGTAAGGTTTTGATGTGATAGCGGGGCAGGATGTTTTTATCGTGCTGCTCGGCCGATATTTCTTGCAGGAGCAGCAGTCTCAGTTTACTTCCTCCCACCGCTTTCCGTTTTCCCGCCAGGTGTTAGTTTGTAGTTTGTCAATAAAGCTTTTAGTTTACATCTGGAGCTATCTATTGTTATTTTAATGTGCCGCGTTGACAGACACCCGAGCCGAGCCGCTCGATACGTGTTCCAGAACTCGATGACAGCTGAGCGCTGCAGTTTGCAAATCTTTTTTACCGAAAGTACCAGCTAGCAGAGAAAGCTGATACTCGCCCTGGGTCGCTGCGACTGCGCCTCGCTCGCAGGCTCCTGAGCGCTTCGCTTGTGTTTCGGATAACCGCTCGGCGCTGAGTGCTTTAATGGGGTCGAGCTCCCGCGAGGCCTGCAGTGAGACGGCTGAAGGTCAGGGTTCGAGGACGATCAGATGTGTTTTGATGCTCTGGCCTGTAGATGTTATTAAATATTCAGCTAAAGATCCTGGCTTGGTTTACCGCTGCGTCTTCATCTCCTCTTCTTCTTCATTGATTAGGTCTGTAAACATACACAAGTCACCTTAATCTGCACACTGTGTGCTACAAGATGTGTGTCTTCTGCGCCCCAGCTCTGGGATTTATTCATGCATCTGTCATTAGAGCGCCTCATTCAGGTTTGGCTTTTTGGATGGTAGGGGTGGATGATATGAGCTAAAATTCATATCACGATATTTTACACTGTAATCATTCTAATATGCTGATTTGCTGCTCGAGAAACATTTCTGATTATTATCAATGTTGAACACAGTTGTGCTGCACAATATTTTTGAGGAAACTATTTTTTCACGATTCTCATAAATATTTGAAATTGTTCTTTGTGTCAGAGCGCTGGAGTTCGTCAGAAATAGAACGCGGCATCAGTTTACTGTCATGGGTTTGTCACGCCGCATCCACAGCAGAGAACATCACTGGGTTCTGTTTGCTTTTATCACATCGCGCCGCTCGCGTCTGGTGTAGACATGTTGTTTTGGTATTACCTGGCACTGGAAGTCCTTTCACAAACTTGTAACTTATGCTTAGAGCAGAACCATGCATCGTTCATTTATATTTCTACATGGCGTCCTGCAATACAACTCTGATTCTTCAATGGCACCATCTAGTGGTCTGTTACTGATACAACCACAACTGCTACAACTGATAACGGAGCGCTCAAGCGGGTACTGCGAGTCATGTTGAGGTCATTAATATGTCAAATTAAAATTTTGCGCTCAATTATTTACTTATCAGACAAGTGGCCGCATGATAAGCGGGAACATTACGCAGTGGAGTCTTTATCACCCTGCAGAGGTTTCTTTTGCAAAATAATCTGCTGACTGTGCACTATCCCTCAGTTTGGGAACCACTGGAGTAGGCGATTTGTGCTCTATTAATTTGGTCTGTTACGATGCTTTATGGATTTGATTACTAATGCCTGTGTAGTACGGCGTTGCACACAGAGGACAAAAACGTTCAGCCTCGACTCTTTATCGTCATTTGTGTTCAAATTTGCAAAGCGTACCAAAATGAACAAAACTATATAAATGAAGAATTTTTATTCATGAATATATAACAGTATCCACGGTATAGCAAAATCCATATCATGGAACAACATAATACCGGTGGTCACTTTCATACCGGTATAGCGCCCCCTATTGGACGGTGTGGATGGGCTCAAGTGCTGTGCTTTGTAAATGACTGAACTCTGGTGTATTAGTGTCTGGGAGAGTTTTCAAATATGTCGAGGACAGATTTAGAGCAGTAGTGTTGTACAAATATATATTAACAAATTTCACAGTAATGATCCATGTTAGGGATGGGCGATACCATTTATTTTGTTTTCGATACGATACCGATACAATACTTCTAAACTGAACTTTAAAATTATGAAATTTATTAAATTATTAAATAATATATATGAATTATTAGCTAACATAGGTTATTTGTCCAATTCAGTGCATATTGTATGCATTAATTTTTTTTGTTAAATAAACAAAAGCTGGTAAATAAAACACACCTTAGTAACAATATGTATTTATTGGCTCTTTCATTTATTAGGAGGTACTATCCCGCCATATTGCAGTTTCTCCCATTCATAAGTGTAGGAGTGAATTGTCTTTGTATTTCTATAGTCTTTGGTTAGCTGTGCTTGTGCAGAGTCTGTGTATTTCATGCTGTATGTGAAAAGACAAACTTGTTGATTAATAACCAGCTGCTTTTATGTAGACGGTAAAAATGTGCTTACATCATTATTAGGGCTGTAATACGAATACATTTTTAAAAATCTATTTAAGTATATGATGTGCCGATTAATTAATGAAATTAATGACAAATAATTTGCACACTTTTGGTTGAGAAAATACCCCAAAAGATCATTTTAAGTCATTATTGTGTTAGATGAGAAAAGCATTGAATAGACACTACAAAAATAGCTATAGAAAGAAATCATTTGATTCAACATTGAATTTATTACACATACATTTTTAAGGCTATAATGTGGCCTAATGTTGTTTTCAGAAGCGGCGTCTGAAGTGGCATTTAGGTACATTTACACAGACTGAATGCATTTATACTTCAATTAGAATGCTGTGAGATTAATGTGTTTTTGATGAATATTGCAATCGGACTTTTAAATGAAATTAAACTTTTTACACTCGTATAACTGCATTCTAATAGTCTCCATCACAGAGTCAGTCAGTGGTCCTGTTCATCAGTGTGAGATGACTGACAGGTCATATTATATTTATACATAAATTATGTATATATATATCTGTCTTCTGTTTCAGCCTTAACCGCATACACATACCTCACCATCTTCGATCTCTTCAGGTAAGTGTCATCTGTTGGTCATTAAAAGCTTGTACAATTGTGTTTGTGTTTACCAGATACGGATACTCAAAGACTTTACTGCTTTCCTTTGATTCAGCTGTTACACCAGTGATACACAATCATCTTAGGCTTATAAAGACAGTATATTAATGTGTCATTAACCATTAATGGGCTTAAGTGTGTTTACAATCAGCTAGATGCACTTCAAGGCGATACTGCATAGAGTTGTGTTGTTTGTTAAGCATCTGATGCTGGTGTCTTTGGCTCTCACAGTCTGATCACCTGTCTGCTGAGTTTCTGGGTCACCGTGAAGAAACCCAGTCAGGTGTACTGCTTTGGGTAAGAACAGTTCATACTTCAGATATCAATGTGCTTGTTTTCTCACCTCAAAGTGCTTCACACGTGCAACACGGCGTTGATAGTAACCATAGTACATTAAAAACTGTGACTCAAATCAATGGTCTATTGGTCAAACTTAATAAAAGTATGACAACTTTAACACCATTACACAATTCATCTGACCTCAAACTAGGACCAGTTTTAAAGTTGTATTACATTTTTGTTCCTGAAATCCACTCTTCTGTTGGGATCAGAATAATCCCATTTTTTGGGGATCAAAAGTATCCCAATCTTACTAAATGTTTTGAACAACACAAACTGAGGATTTAATCCAGATCAAAACCAAGATTGTATTTTGTGATCTAATCCGAATTCAGAATGCTTTTTTTTTTTCTTTTGAACAACCCATTATCACGATCCGATCCGATGGCTAGAATCTGATCAGATGACGTCTGAACGGCTGGCCCCAGGGCTTCAGTGATTAACCAGATGTGCCGGTTGTGTGTGTAATGCCAGGTGTTTGTGTTGATGTGTGTTTTGTGGCCTCAGCTTCGAGCGTTTGGAAGTGCTGGCGGTGTTTGCCTCCACTGTGCTGGTTCAGCTGGGCGCGCTCTTCATCCTGAAGGAAAGGTGAGATGCGTGTGTCTCTGCAGAACTCGATCACGTCGATATTTCGCTGCTGTGACCCGACTGACTCGCGCTCACACTGGCCTGACCCACACACACATGCAGATGAATGAGCTTGCTGGTGCTGGTTTGGTGGTTTCTCCTCACCGTAGTTTTTCAGGAAAGGCACTGGCATGATGTTATTCAGCATAACCTCCCAGATGTGCTCCATCGTTACTGGATTGAGTACTTGTCTCTGTTTGTACTGGTGTGTGTGTGTGTGTGTGTGTGTGTTTCTGAGTGTGTGTGTGTGTGTCTGTTTTCCTGTGTCTGTGTGTGTGTGTTTCTGAGTGTGTGTGTGTCTGTTTTCCTGTGTCTGTGTGTGTGTGTGTGTTTCTGAGTGTGTCTGTGTCTGCGCGTGCATGTGTGTGTGTGTTTCTGAGTGTGTGTGTGTGTCTGTGTGTGAGTGTGTGTCTGTCTGTGTCTGTTTCTGAGTGTGTGTGTGTGTGTGTGTGTGTGTGTGTCTGTGTGTGTGTGTGTTTCTGAGTGTGTGTGTGTGTCTGTTTTCCTGTGTCTCTGTGTGTGTGTGTGTGTGTGTGTGTGTGTCTGTGTGTGTGTGTGTTTCTGAGTGTGTGTGTGTGTCTGTTTTCCTGTGTCTCTGTGTGTGTGTGTGTGTGTGTGTGTGTGTCTGTGTGTGTGTGTGTTTCTGAGTGTGTGTGTGTGTCTGTTTTCCTGTGTCTCTGTGTGTGTGTGTGTGTGTGTGTGTGTGTCTGTGTGTGTGTGTGTTTCTGAGTGTGTGTGTGTGTCTGTTTTCCTGTGTCTCTGTGTGTGTGTGTGTGTGTGTGTGTGTGTCTGTGTGTGTGTGTGTTTCTGAGTGTGTGTGTGTGTCTGTTTTCCTGTGTCTCTGTGTGTGTGTGTGTGTGTGTGTGTGTGTCTGTGTGTGTGTGTGTTTCTGAGTGTGTGTGTGTGTCTGTTTTCCTGTGTCTCTGTGTGTGTGTGTGTGTGTGTGTGTGTGTCTGTGTGTGTGTGTGTTTCTGAGTGTGTGTGTGTCTGTGTGTGAGTGTGTGTCTGTCTGTGTCTGTTTCTGAGTGTGTGTGTGTGTCTGTGTGTGAGTGTGTGTCTGTCTGTGTCGTAGCGCACTCTTCTCACTCCATGATGTATGCGGAGTTATTCACTGCAGATGATGCATAGTGTGTGAATGTTTGTGTGCAGTCTGTGTGGACTCATCCCGGCGCTCCGCAGCCTTCTCCTGCCCAGAATGAACCCGTTTGTGCTGATCAACCTCGCTGGAGCTTGTGCTCTGGGCATCACGTACATGCTCATCGAAATCAAGTGAGGAGACCGCACTGTCTTATACATGACGTCACAAATGCTTCACAAACAACACTTCTATTGCTGTAACTGTACATCCCTACCACAACTGTGCGTTTTAACTGCTGCATATATGTGACCCTGGAGCACAAAACCAGTCATAAGGGTCAATTTGCATAATCTGAAAGTTGAATAAATAAGCTTTCCATTGATGTATGGTTTGTTAGGATAGGACAATATTTGAAAATCTGGAATCTGAGGGTGCAAAAAAAATCTAAATATTGAGAAAATCATCTTTAAAGTTGTTCAAATGAAGTTCTTAGCAATGCATATTACTAATCAAAAATTAAGTTTTGATATATTTACAGTAGAACAATATCTGCATGGAACATCATCTTTACTTAATATCCTAATGATTTTTGGCATACAAGAAAAATTGATAATTTTGACCCATACAATGTATTGTTGGCTATTGCTACAAATATACCCCAGCGACTTAAGACTGCTTTTGTGCTCCAGGGACACATACTATTACTTTTACTACTAAATCTCATTGAATGCCTTTCTCAGTCTTGAGCCGTATTCGGCGGTAATCGTTTCTCAGGGGGACGTCAGTTATTTTCAGCATTTACGAGGGGTAATCTGTGATTTTACTGCCGTCCGAATCCAGGATGTAGGTGTTTATCTCTCACCACCTACGTAAAAATCCCCGGCCGAATCACCTACGGTTTTCTGACAAACACTAAGGTCGTGTGGCAATTTAATTGCCGTCTGAATCCACATCTCTGAGTTTACGAGAAGAAATCGATTCAAAATTATAAAATTTTCAAAATAATGCAAATCCTTTTTGACCACTGCCAAACACCGTACTTTTGTACTTCGCTCTAATCTGCATACATATTTATTTATGAAATGCTGGAAAGTATTTACAAGAACAATATTTCATAACTGCTCCACCACAGCGACTGGGAGCAGAAAGAGAAGAAAAACAAGTAAACATTAAAAAAATGGGTCTTTATTATGGCAGCAGCAGGCATGCGGTACAATTTAAAAATGTGTATTATATACAGTTATATACATAACTATTTCGCATATAATTATATACAACTATAGTGTGTCTATTTTTCTATTTGTAAACTAGAGATTTAAATAATCATGTGTGAGCCTGGAGCACAAAAGCAGTCATAAGCAGCACAGGTATATTTGTAGCAATAGCCAACAATACATTGTATGGGTCAAAATTATTGATTTCTCTTTTATGCCAAAAATCATTAGGATATTAAGTAAAGATCATGTTCCATGAAGATATTTTGTAAATTTCCTACTGTAAATATATCAAAACTTAATTTTTGATTAGTAATATGCATTGCTAAGAACTTCATTTGGACAACTTTAAAGATGATTTTCTCAATATTTAGATTTTTTTGCACCCTCAGATTCCAGATTTTCAAATATTGTCCTATCCTAACAAACCATACATCAATGGAAAGCTTATTTATTCAGCTTTCAGATGATGTGTAAATCTCAATTACAAAAAATTGACCCTTATGTCTGGTTTTGTGGTCCAGGGTCACAAATAATAAATAGAATTATATATTATAAAATATGCTTGGTATAATCCACTGTGAATAAATCATCATCCGAATCCATGAGTTTTATCACTGAGGTGCCATGTACATTTATTTTTACAGACGTCCACATGAGAAACGATTACCGTCCGCATCGGGCTTTAGCCTGTAGTTCCACATTAGCGCCTGTATGAGGCTGCTAGCTCATGGTGCTAGCGGAGAGGCTCATTGGTGTGTGCTCTGAAGCTGAGATGATGTCACTGAGTCACATGTTGTTGTTGTGCAGTAACTATAATGCGATGGACACCGCGTCTGCCGTGGCCATCGCCCTCATGACCTTTGGCACCATGTACCCCATGAGCGTGTACAGCGGGAAGGTGCTGCTGCAGGTGTGTTTCAGTGTGCCATGCTGTGATTAATCCTGTGTCATATGTACCGATGAAACGATATCACGATACGGTATTATTGCGATATGACATCTACGATACGATTTATCGTGATATTTAAAAAGGAAAAAAAAAAGACATGAAGAATTGGGAAAAATTAAAATTTTGTACATTTTAAAAAGTTAAATTATTCTATCTAGTGCACTTTGAGAGTTCAAAATTACGAGCTGAAACCCATGTTCTTAACTTAGAAAACTGAAGTCAGAAAAAGTCAGTGAATTGTCTCGTACCTGAACTTTAAAGTGGACTCAAGCCTCTTTTTATTTGTGATCTACTGTCTCAGTCTAAATCACATTCACACTGGAGTTTGAGGAAGCCAAACTAATTAGAATATAATAATAATAATAATAATAATAACAATTACAGTAGTAGCCATATGTTGTAAAATGATTGCACTGTAAAATAAATGAAAAGGAATATTTCATAGGTATATTATTTGTGCTTTACACTACAGCAGGGAAATGACAATACTTCTTTCATTTCTACACTTGAAAGAGATATTTTGAATTTGGACTGCGTTTAAACCGCTAGCTGTCAGCGATTCATGCTGCACTTTAAAGCTTTTATTTAGAAGTTAAACTCCAGCTTCAGTGAAAACAGACTTACAAAAACACGTCTGACTACAAATCTAGAGAAACGCTGTAATCATCTGCCGCTGAAATAAAGCATAACTGTTGTTCCCAAACGAGCGCTAAACTCACAGCAGTGAAATAAAGGAGTGGACTGCATTCATTCAGTGTGAACGAGTCGTTCTGAGACGCAGAAAACACCGGATCACGAGCTGATCATCTGAACCAAGTGTGCGCTTCGCTTTGAAACACGCAGCGCAAACAGACTTGATGAAGCATATTGTGCTTTCGGTTCGAGTTCGTTTGACAGCTACTGTGCCAAAGCATAATGCCCCAAAACACATATATTTTAAAAACTACAATTTTTGCCCTGAAGACCTATCGTTTCATATCGTCATGTGACCACGATAATATCGAGACAGTTTTGCTATCGTGATATTGATAATACCGTTCCATCCCTAGTCACATGTGTGGTCAAATGATCTGGAACTGTCCAATCACAGTTGTTCTCTCTTTCCCGCAGACCACCCCCTCTCATGTCATTGGTCAGCTTGACAAACTGCTCCGAGAGGTCAGTTCATATTCACTTATCACAGCCCACATAATCTATCCGATGTATTTCTGAATATCTGTGGTGCAAGTGTGTTTTCGTGCCGCCAGTTCTCTCGTTTTTATTTGGCAAGCTCTTCAACAGATTGGTTCTTGGTGTTTTTCAGGTGTCCACATTGGATGGAGTTCTTGAAGTCAGAAATGAACACTTCTGGACTATTGGCTTTGGCTCTCTGGTGTGTAGATATTCTTTCCTGTATTTGTAGCACACATGTACTGTTAAAGAATGCTGGAATGATTTGGCCTGACACAGGTTTTGGGTTTGTTTTTTGTTTTGTTTTTTTCATGAAGATATTGTAGAAGTAATCAATATGAATCGAGCCAATTTATTCAATTTAGGCTTTTGTTCACAAATAAACATCTACACACCTTAACTACAGTAAACCAATGAGGCACGTCAGGCGAGTACGCTTGAGCCGCTGTTGACCATATTAAGCTATAGATTCACAAAAGTCTAATGCAAATATCCTGATAGTTCTCGTGGTTGGACCACAGTGATGATGATGATGATGATGATGATGTAAAAGTAATTAAATCGCTTGATAACACATGCCTGAATCTAACAAAAGTGAAAGTAACAAACCCCTTTTAAGGACTTATGTACTATAATGTATAATTTTTGCATTATTGACACTATTTTCCTATTTGATGCTGTAAAGCTGCTTTGACACAATCTGTATTGTTAAAAGCGCTATATTTGACCTTGGACCACAAAGCCAGAAAATCAAAATTTTGAGATGTATGCATCATCTGAAAGCTGAATAAATAAGCTTTCCATTGATGTATGGTTTGTTAGGATAGCACAATATTTGAAAATCTGGAATCTGAGGGTGCAAAAAAATCTAAATGTTGAGAAAATCTCCTTTAAAGTTGTCCAAATTAAGTTCTTTTGTTTTTGGGTCTGGTTTTGTGGTCCAGGGTCACATATAAATAAAGGTGGCTAGACTTGACTTGACATGTGACCCTGGAGCACAAAACCAGTCATAAGTCTCAATTTTTTGAAATTGAGATTTATGCATCATCTGAAAGCGTTGGCTGAGATGCAACTATTTGAAAGTCTGGAATCTGAGGGTGCAAAAAAATCAAAATATTGAGAAAATCTCCTTTAAAGTTGTCCAAATGAAGCTCTTAGCAATGCATATTACTAATCACAAATTAAGTTTTGATATATTTACGGTAGGAAATTTACAAAATATCTTCATGGAACATGATCTTTACTTAATATCCTAATGATTTTTGGCATAAAAGAAAAATGTATAATTTTGACCCATACAATGTATTGTTGGCTATTGCTACAAATATACCCCAGCGACTTAACACTGCTTTTGTGCTGCAGGGACACATGAGAGGCCTGATCACTCAACTCTTCAGTAAAAATGCTCACATGAGGCTTCAGATAGGAGACCTTAACTCGCTGTGTTTTTGCGCAGGCCGGCTCCGTTCACGTCCGCATTCGCAGAGATGCTGACGAGCAGATGGTTTTGGCCCATGTGACCAACCGGCTACACACACTAGTGTCCACTCTGACCGTTCAGATCTTCAAAGACGACTGGGCCCGTCACTCGCTGACCTCCAGCACCCTGCCCACCGGCTCGCTCAGCCTCTCGGAGTACGTGGCTTCGGCCGCCTTCCCTCCAGCAGGGTCCAAACCGCTCGAGGAGTTGAACCCGGTCACGTCTACGCCTGCGAAGCCCAGCAGCCCTCCGCCAGAGTTCTCCTTCAACATGCCGGGGAAGCACATCCAGCCCGTGGTGTTTCAGCACAGGCCCTTCAACACGCCGCTCTCCTATGGGATGTCTCCCTACTCCAGCATGCTGAACCAGGGCTTTGCGCACCCCAGCGGCGGCCCTGCGACGAGGCTGGGCTTCGGGGCTCAAGGATACAGGACTCTGAATGCAGCGCCGCACAGATACGGCAGCGGTCTGCCCGCATCACAAACTGGCCAACAGAGACCGTGAGCCGATCACAGCATCATCTCGCCGCTAGCCCACCACTACCCTGAGTATTTATTTGAATGGGACCAAGAGCAACAGCTTTATTTTCAATGGATGTTTTATCTGTATTCTTTATTTGTATTAAACCACTATCAGACATCTGTGAAGTCTGTGTTTTTTTACAGACCCTGCATCCCAATGTTCATACTATCCATCCTAAATAGTATGTGAGATTAGAATAAGTGTGTCCCAAAACATAGTATGTTGACAAGAGTATGCTTAAAGTCCTTGGATGGTCTAGGGCTACCCTCGACTAAAAATTTGTCTGGTCGACTAGTAGTCATTCATTTGAAGCATTAGTCGACTAATCACATGTTTATTAATAAACAATTTAAATCGTAATAATGCGCCTTTAATTGCATGCATAGCCTAATAAGCGTTTAAGCGAGCGCATAAAGCTTGCCACAGCACACCGGCAGAAGTAATGATTATGAATGTGTCGGGAAAAACAGTAAGGAGGCTGTTTAAACATTTTAATAATTCATTGATAAACTAGTGCTTTCTTTGTTTTCGGTTTAAGAGATCGGCGACACTGACTTGTTATCTCTGCAGTAGTGGATGCGCCTGAATATTTTGTCTTCCATTTGAATTGGTTTATTGGAAATTAGACATTTAGCTATCTATAGATATAGGCCTATGTAGATATATTTTTCATGTCTGAAAGGCAATAGAGGAGGTTCAGAGTTTCGTGCTCAGGTTCACGGAGACCGAGACGGCAGAAAGCGCATCCTGTTTGCTTTCATTATTTTACAAAAGCGCAATGTTTTGTTATTGTGAGTGCACACAAATAAACGTAGAGTCTTTACAGATTCGAAAGATGTATTACTCTTATCTGTATGAGCACAAATGAGGGAGTATTTTAAGAGCAAGTGAGCGCAGCGGCGCCTCCATCTATTTTTTGAAGTGTGGATCCGTGCACACTCTAATGGCTAATATTGCCCACAATACATTGCGCTTTGGCAAAGGATTCGGTCCAGAACTACAAACACGAATAAAACGCGTTAAAAAAAACTACAAACATTGAGGATGTGCATGACCGACGGTTAGGTAGAGAGGTGAGAGGTTTAGAAAAGGGTTTGAGTTACTAATAATAAACATTTAACCTGGTAAAAAAATATTTATTTAATGTTATCTGTGTTCTATTTAATCTGCAACAGCAATGTGAACTTTTATAAACATCCGTTTGATTGTTAACTTTTAAATGCATCAAGCATAAAATATGAGCAGAGTTGTCGGCATGAAAGACCCGCCACTGGCAGATCACGAGCTACTTCTTTTCTCTCCAGTACGGTAGGAAGTTCAATTAAATGTGGAGCATGTTAATGTGACAGGATGATTGACAGGCCAGTTTACAGTAAAAGGGTGTGTGTAACTATGCGACAGAGTAAAGATGCAGTTGTGTGACGTGATAGTATGTCCCAAAGCTTGCCTACTCTTCTACGGCACACTCAAGAGTGTTTACTTTTTCCTCACCAAAAGAGTAGATGCTTTAAGGGCGTAGTACCTTTCACGTTGGGACGCAGCAGATGTCTTCAATATGAAGATAGATCACTTAAGGCTGTTCACACCAAGAACAATAACTATAATAACTATTTTAGCATCCACACCAACAGACCATAAAGTTATGTTCAGCTCTGTACAGGAGGAACCGCACTGTTTCTCAGTTCTGAATAGTGTGCTGTCTGGTACAGTGCTGCAACAGTATGGATTATAAAGTATGTCCTTTAAAACAATCTGTTAAGATAATTACATTGGGTTACATACTGAATTGATTTCAGATACATTTTGAATTACTTTCAGTTGCATTTTAAATTGTTACATTGTAAATTAAACTATATTTAAAATAAATTTTGAAGAATTAATAGTCTATATAATGTTACAAACATGCCAATACACTGTAAAGAGTTCAGTAATATTTCAAAGGATGTCCCTATCCCTCTTAACCATTTGTGATCTTCATCATGTGTGTGTTAGGGATCCCTGGAAAACTGCTATATTAAATGTAAACAATCAATTCAAGCTTCAGGTTACAGATAATAAAAATGTAAAATATAACAATGAACTGCCAGAAACTGTCAGGTTTATTACGATACATGGCAATCTAAAATTGGGAACTGTATTTAAAATACTTTATATCAAGTGAAGACGTTCCTATCACAGCAAACACCTATCAGAGCCACAGATGCAAACAAACGTGGATTACCGGGGGCTCTGTTTTTACTATCTCTTAGGAGTTATAAAAACCTGAGATCTACGGAGTTTAAAGCTAAACTCTAACTTAGCCCTGCTATTTTAGTGCTGATCAAATCGGTGCAGCAGCGTTATCCAGTTTTATTAGCTAGATTTAGAAGACGATAGAACAATACGCACCCTAAAGTTGTCGATGTAACTGGAAACGTTTAATGCCCTTCTCCGTGCGATGAAATTCATTTACAGTAATCCGGGGAAGTTCTTGTAAGCTGAAAAATCATCTTCTCCTCTTGTCATTTTGAAAGCTCTACGTAAGGAACAATGGCTTTCGGCACAGCACCGGATGTAAGTAAGCCCCCTGAGGAAAAACGCGGAAGTGACCGTGCATAGAGTCCATTGTTCGCAAGAGCAGAGCTAAACTGTCCAAATCAAAAATAATATTGATTTGTTTTCTGCTCGATTCATTAATTGATACATTAAGATTACCAGGATATCAAAACATTCAGTAAAAACACATTGTTCATTTAAAAATCGATTACACGTATTAAGATCAATCACTTACATTGAGAATTTCTTGTGGCGTACCGAGGAAATATCGGTGTTTAACTGTCAGCACTGCCCCCTAGTGGTCGGGAGCATTTCCATTGTGTTCTGGCTTCATTTCGTTGTGTTGCACACTACTGGGCCACCGTAGATAAAAGCTTGAGGTAAGCAGTTTTATGTTTTAGCGCCATGCCGCGTTGATTTCATGTCGCAATTTTATTGGTTGGTCAGTAAACGCGGGTCGGAGCAGCAAACACACTGTGCGATGATCATGCTGTATCGTAGGCTATCTTTGGTCGCACTGTACTGTACGACACAGGACCACCTATTAAGAGCCACAATCACAGAAATCGTCAAGATTGTTTCACGATGCCAATCAATTTTGGACAGCCAAAACTTCGATCCTGGAGAGCCACAGTCCTGCAGAGTTCAGCTCCAACCCTAATCAAACACGCCTGAACAAGCTAATTAAGGTCTAAGGGTTACTAGAAAGGCAGATGAGGTTTGATCAAGGTTGGAGCAAAACTCTACAGGACTGTGGCTCTCCAGGACCGACGCAGGCCACCCCTGATATACACGCATGAATTGATAGGAAGACTATTCTTCAATTCTGCTTGCTAATTCTATCCAGTCTTTCAGCTGCTCCCGTTAGGGGTCACCACAGCAGAATTAGCCACACAGCTACTTCATGGACTCCATTGTTCAGTGTCCCATTCACCCAACCTGCATGTCTTTGGATTTTAGGAAAAATCTGGAAACCCATGCTGACGTAGGAAGAAAACGCAAACTATATGTACAATCTCTCCTGACTCAGCTGGGAATCGAACTGGCATCCTTGATTACACAAGCTAATTCTAGATTTCCAATATCAGTAAAAAAAAAAAAAAGTGATCGTTCACTTCATTGTAGATAATGATCTACACATTAAAGTGATTTTACTCTATGAACTGTGAAGTTCGGCATTAAACAGAATTGTTTTCTCTGTTTTATCTACAGCTCTGAAAAAAATAAGACACCACTCCAAATGTTTCTTAAATCAGCATCTCTACATGGCAGCCACTCCATTCCAGTGTCTATTGAATTCCAGCACAAGCACACCTCATGCTGCTTAATGAAATACTGATTAGGTGATCTCCTCAACCAAATCTTATTTAATGAGGAAAAGTATTAAAACCACTGCTATTCGATTTTCACTGGTGATGAGCTGAGTGAACGTGCAAATTCACTCTCTGACATTAGATGGCGCTTAATGAAAAACAGAAAAACACAAGTACACAAGGTGGCACTGCGCAACTTTACGCTTCTGACACTCGCTTGTCACACAGAAGAAGCACAGAGCCAGTATTTATGCACTTGTCAAAACCATTCACACGCTTTTTGTTAACTGGCAACTTTTAACTTTTGTTAAAGCTCTTTGTGTTCAGACACCAATGAGACCAGCAGCTCTACATTCATCTTGCCTCGATGCATCTTCTTCATCTACTTACTTCCTCTTCGTCGTTAGGTATCAAGTGTGTTTGGCAAGACCGTTTTGTGCTTGAGCTCCACCAAGTCGTGTTTTACTGTAACTTCAGCAGCTCCAGGCATGTAAACAAAAGCGCCAATCTCATTAGTCGGCCAGTTTTTAACGCGGCGCATTAAACCAAAAAAACGAGCCCAAGGTGTTTTTTTTTTTAATGATGCTTTTACGCCTGGTGTTTTGCGCGTTGTTGTGCACGCTCACATTGGCGCCCTTTGTTTAGTCACGAGGCGTTAATCGTCCCGGTGTGCACAAGACTTCAGAAATACTGAAAGACTTGGCAACACTTTAAGATCCTGGCAGATCGCAGGCTGGATTTTCGCAGAAAAAAAGGGTTCGGTGAATCTGAAAATGCGCACACAGAAAAAACTGCTACGTATAACGACTTTCAACTTGGGGACCTTGATATAAATGTAGCGGAGTAAAAAGTACGATATTTGTCTTTCAACTGTAGTGAAGTTGAAGTAGCAAGTTTCCAGAAAAAAATAATACTCAAGTAAAGTACAGATACTCAAAAAGTTTACTTAAGTACAGTACTCAGGTAAATGTTCTTTATTACTGTCCACCTCTGGCCCATGCCAAAAGAGTTGAAAAGAATAGTTTTTAGTGAGGAAAAGAAGGGTTCAGTTCTGTCTTTACTGGAAGAGGGATACAGTGAGCGTCAGATTACTTCCAACCTTAAAATTTCAAAGACAGTAGTTCAAAGGTCAAGCTGCAGACATTAGGGACAACAAAGCTACAGACAGGCAGAGGGCGAAAACGACTTTCCACTGACCGGGATGACCACCAACTCATTCGAATGTCACTCAACAAATGTAGGATGACATCAAGTGAGTTACAAACGTAATGGCAAACGGCAGCTGGGGTGAAGTGCACAGCGAGGACGATTTTAAACAGGCTCCTAGTCATGCAAAGCTAGAAAAAAGCCCTTCATCAATGAGAAGCAAAGAAGAGCCAGGCTGAGGTTTGCAAAGCACCATAAGGATTGGACCGTAGAGGACTGGAGTAAGATCTTCTTCTCTGATGAGTCCAGTTTTCAGCTTTGCCCAACACCTGCTCATCTGATGGTTAGACGGAGACCTGGAGTGGCAAACAAGCCACAGTTTCTTGCGCACCCTGTGAAATTTGGTGGAGGATTGGTGATGATCTGGGGGAGCTTCAGTAAGCCTGGAATCAGGCACATTTGTCTTTGTGAAGGACGCATGAATCAAGCCACGTACAAGGTTGTCCTGGAAGAAAACCTACTTCCTTCTGATCTGACAATGTTCAATGTTCAATGACAATTGTTTTTTTTCCCCCACTAGGACAATTCTCCATGCCACACAGCCATGTCAATCAAGGTGTGGATGGAGGAGCACTAGATCAAGACCCTGTCATGGCGAGTCCTGGCCTGATCAGCCACACCTGAACCCCACTGAAAACCTCTGGAATGAAACAATTGAATTTTTTACATTTTTGTGCTAGGAGTGTCATACAGTCACCAACAGCAATGTGAAAGACTGGTGGCGATCATGAAAGACGCATGAAAGCTGTGATTGAAAATCATGGTTATTCCACCAAATATTGATTTCTGGACTATTTCTAAACTAAAACATTAGTATTGTGTTATTAAAAATAAATATCAACTTGTTTTCTTTGCATGATTTGAGGTCTAAAAACACTACATCTTTTTTGTTATTTTGACAAGTTATCATTTTCTGCAAATAAATGCTCTAAATGACAATATGGTTATTTGGAATTTCTCAGTAGTTTATAGAATAAAACAAAAATGTTCATTTTACTCAATCACATACCTACGTATAAGTAGTAAAACCAAAATTTCAATCAAAATCTTTTTGGATACGTGACAAAATAGATGGCTGTCAGCTTGTCAAAACCTGAGCAGTCTGACCTGAGGCTGTGGGAATAAGCTTTTCATTCTTCTCTAGATCAGAAAGGCTGCACAAAGGCTCCGAGCAAAGGAATGGAAACAGGAGTTATCAGGCAGTTAGTACATCACTCCTCACCCTACAGTACTTATACTAACTTACTACAGTACTTACAGTACTAACTATTTTTGATCAGACTGCAGGCTCCTAAGAGTCTCTGAATGACACTCCTCATATTCAAACCACCAGAGATGGAGTCCACCTGAATCAGTTGGAGAGTACCATGCTATTCAGATATATCTTCAGCAGTGCACATCCAGGGAAGGTCAGAAACGGCGTAGGTACATGGATTATTTTGGATGATGTGTGGCCAAGACAAAAGAGCTCTCACAAATGCCAAGAAAATTAATTGTTTTAATTAATCAAGAAGGCGATGGCTTCAAGAACATTTTCTAGAAGTTCCTAGAGACACAGTTGGCAGAATCATTTGTAAGTTTAAAATGTATGGTACCACAGAAACTCTTCCAGAGCCAAAAAAAACAAACAAAAAAAACATAAAGGCAAGTAAGATGTTTTGATCAACAAAGCAGATTTCATTACATCTATTTCTAGTCATTCAAGACTAAACCTCATGGCCCTGACAGAGACGTGGATCAAACCAGAGGACAATGCTACACCTGCAGCACTCTCCAATAATTTCTCTTTTTCCCACTCTCCCATGTCTGACTGGAAGAGCTGGACGTAGTGGTCTGCTTATCTCTAATGATTGAAAATGTATTCCTTTACCTTCTCTGGGTATTAACAGCTCCTTTGAATCACATTCAGTCACTATTACCCACCCTTTTAAAATCTATTTTGTAGTTGTTTTTCGACCCCCAGGACCACAAGTTAGCTTCTTGGATGAATTAGATGTGCTGCTCTCAACCTTTCCTGGGTGAGTGTGATTTGACCAAGTACAACATGTTCCTGGATCAGCATCCTTGTTGTTCCTGGAACATCATTCCAATAAACCAATCAGAACTGAGAGATAACTTTTCAGGAAATGTCAGTTTTAGGCTTACGATCAGGGTTAGGTGCTTCTACACCCTTGTTAATCAGCTATCATTTCCCTCTGATTTTAGGAATAAATTATGGGTAAG
>NW_015558608.1:72147-78365 GCF_001515605.1 Sinocyclocheilus anshuiensis | reverse complement strand
TGGGTAAGGTTAGGTTTAGGGGTAGGGATTGGGTTAAGTCTGTATTTTTGGACAGTAATGTTGATCCAGGATCGACAGGAACATGTCTTACTTGGCAAAATCACTGCGACAGGCAACCAACTGGACCTTATTTACACACGACACTGCTCCACTGATCATGTACTAGTTACTCCACTGCACACCTCGGATCACTTCCTCCTCACTCTTAACCTCAACATGGTTCCTGACACAACACATACCCCTTACTTGTCCGCTTGATCCTATTCCATCTCATCTCCTTCAAGCCATTTCTCCTGCCGTTGTACCTGCACTCACTCACATCATTAACATATCCCTTCACACTGGTGTTTTTCCCAGGCTCGTATAGCCCCACTACTTAAGAAACCCACCCTTAATCCATCTCTCTTAGAGAACTAACAGAGCATGTGAGCGGAGGGGTCATATTTCCTTCGGAGCGGAGAGCGCCTTTCTGAAGATTCCGCTCCGCTCGCTCAACCCAAGATGCCCTTTGGTAATTTGCTAGTTTGGAATCTGTGGAATAGTCTAAGCCAGTGTTTCCCAACCGGGGTGCCGTCTGTCGAGAGCAGGGGTGCCGTGTAAAAAATAATTTTTTAATAATTAAAAAAACACTGAGTGAGCAAAAATTTGTGAGATAGCTAGTTATAATGGTAATTAAATAATGTTTACATATGTATAAAAGCCTACATTAAAATCTGTCATATAAATTGGTCTCTTCATTAGAAATTAGCCTACTGATTGCCACCATTGATGGACAAAATTTTTTAATAATATTAAAAATATCTGTGTGACATTATATTCTGCAGTTCTTCCCTGTTGTACTGAATATCTATACTTTTCAAATTATCATATCGAAGTTAGAAATTCAAATATTGTGACAAAATTTATTTTGTAGGGTGCCACAAGTTTGTTAAAATTTCCAAAGGGTGCCACGACTAAAAAAAGGTTGGGAAACACTGGTCTAAGCAATAGTTTGTCTAAGCTAATGTTTCTAAAAGTAAATTCTAAAATCCTGTAAAGATTGACTGATGTTTTAATAGACCGCATTTCACCGCAGTTTTGGTCTAATTAATTTTAGAAGGTGTTTTTTTTATTTTTTTTATTAACACCACTAAATAATTCTATGTTAAGTGCATTTCATCTTGTGTGTGCTTTTCATGGGCCTGATAAGCAAGGTGTAGCTATTTTGTGAAATTCTATGTGCATTTCATCTTGTGTGTGTGTTTTGAATGTTCTGTTGCATAATAACTGAAGCTGTTTTTTATAATGTTTTTTTAAATAAAGTAGACCTAATGAAAATCAAATATACTTTTTCAGTTATTGAACTTGGTTTGCCAAGTGGCTTCAAAAACAAGACATGTTTTTAAATTAATAATTTATTTTAATACATTTAAATTAATAAAATTCATTTTAAAAGTACAAGCTGAACGTCACCCTGAAATATAACCGTTACTTATCGGACTACTGCTTTAATTGAGACATTTATTCAAGAATTTCATTATAAACAGGAAAAAAAAAATTAGGCCTACCGGAGAAATTTTATGTCAGAGTGTGATCTGATTGAGATTTGGTTTACCGGTGAGCATGAGCGGATCATTAGTGGAGCGTTTGCTTTGGCTGTGAGCGACTGAGCGGAGCGCATGCCCACAAAGCGGAATATTGAGCTGAGCGTCACGCCATTTCACTCACATGCTGTGAGAACTACAGACCGGTTTCCCTTCTTTCTTTCATTGCAAAAACACTTGAACGAGCTGTGTTCAACCAAGTCTCTGCTTTTCTCACACAGAACAACCTCCTTGACAGCAACCAGTCAGAAGTTTCAGAAGTGGACATTCAACCGAGACTGCCTTGCTCTCAGTTGTTGAAGGCCTAAGACTGGAGTGGCTTCCAAATATTCAATACTTATCTTGCTGGATCTGTGCTGAATGAAGGACCATCACCTTCAACTCAACCTTGCCAAGACAGAACTGCTTGTGGTTCCATCAAACCCATCGTTTCATCACAATTTTACCATCCAGTTAGCCACCACCATCAACCATAACTCCTTCAAAAACAGCCAGAAACCTTAGCGTTGTGATTGTTGATCAGCTGATTTTCTCAGACCTCATTGCTAAAACTACTTGGTCCTACCAGGAAGATCAGGCCCTTTCTTTTGGAACATGCTTCACAACTCCTTGTTCAAGCTCTTGTTCTGTCCAGGCTGGACTATTGCAATGCTCTCTTGGCAGGTCTTCCAGCCAGTTCTATCAAACCTTTACACCTAATTCAGAACGTGGCTGCAAGATTAATTTTTAATGAGCCGAAAAGAATGCACGTCACACCTCGTGTTTGTCAGTTTGCACTGGCTACCAATAGCTGCTTGCATAAAATTCAAGGCATTAATATTTGCCTACAAAACCACCACTGGCTCTGCGCCCCTTTACCTAAATTCATTATTTGAAGACTTATGTGCCCTCTAGAAGCTTGCATTCTGCAAGTGAATGGTGCATTATTGTGCCATCCCAAAGAGGCACAAAATCACTTTCATGGACTTTTACATTAAATGTTCCCTCCTGGTGGAATGACCTGCCCAACTCAATCCGAGCAGCTGAGTCCTTAGCCGTCTTCAAGCCATCTTTGTTTGACCCTCTAACTCTAGCACTCTCTATTCTAATTATGTTCAAGAAGAAAAAAAGTGCCCCTTTTTTACTTGTGCTCTTCTATTCATTTACTAACTTCTTGTTTTCTTTAAAAAAATTTAAAAAATAGCACTAGGTTGCTCTGTTATTTCTGTATACCATCTATCTATTTGTCTCTTTGCGCTCTTCACCGAGCGCTCACACAGAAACACACGGGAGCATTTGAAAACTGAGTCTATCAGCGGATCTCTAATATATCTGCACATAGACGGATCCGTGCTGATAGACACGGCTTTCAAACGCTCGGTGAAGATCATTGTAGCCAATCACAGTCATATCTGTTGAGCGCGTGAACACTATGGCCAATCAGCAGTGTTTAAGAATCCGCTCAACAGCGCTCAAATGTTAGTGGGAAATGGACGTTTTTAAACTTGCAGTACCGACGGGAACCGAAGTCGGTACTTTTGACAACACTAGGTTCCGTCTATGTTCTTTAGTGGCCTGCTTAGACTCTGCATTTAAATCCCACTGAAAATATTTGGTGGAATTTGAAGAAAGCAGCAGCAGCTTGGAAACCAAGGAATATAAGTGACCTGGAAGCTTTTAAGGAATGGACTAAGATTCCACTAGAGAGGTGTGAGAAGATTGTCAGCACTTACAGGCAATGTTTATAGGAGATTATAAAGGATTCTCTACAACACTGAGAATGTAGACTGTCCAAGAAACTGTACATAATCTCAAGAGAAATCATTTTGTCATTCATGTCATGTATCAAAAAGTCACGGACAGTTCCACCACATCTCAAGTGTGCATCTCAATCATTTCTAGTGGCCCACACGCAGACCAGATTTGTGTCACCTTACTCTTAACTTGGGGAATGAGTGTTCTGTTTTCTGCTTAATATGATGCATTCTGTACGATCCCAACCTATGTGAACGGCCACTAAACCCGCACAGGACTCAGATAACACATAAGGGAAAAGTTACTACTAGTGTACATATCAACAGTTGGCTAATTAGGCTGGTTAGCTTCGGTAGTTAGCACTTGCTGTAACTACAAGCTCCTGTGGGCGAAAAACACCTGTGTCCCTTTATGGTAAATCAAAAATATCTCTGTATTCTAACAAATAAACTATTTGGCATGCAATGTTGTAAGTTAAAAGTCTCTTAGACATTTGATATTTGTCAGTGGTCCACTTAGGTGTTGTGTTCTGTGTATGTGGATACACACAATGAAGGGTTTTTCAGTGTTTGGGTGCTTTGGTTTGATGAGGTCGATCAAGCATCATTCATCACCAGGAATTAGGGACAAAAGGTTTAGTGACACACATGTTCCCGGTCAAACAGAGTGTTTTTATGTGTATGAATTTAATTAAGAATGTAGCCAGATAACAAGCATCAAATATTAAAATGCACTAAAATTCACAAACACTGATGAAACAAAACTGTGATTTGCTGAAGTGGTGTGAGTGTGTATGGGTCTTTGTGTGTCATCAATTAAACCGCAGCGTTGTGTTTTTTCGGGGACTCTTTTGTGTTTGGGAGTGAGTCGGGTTTGATGCAAAAAGGGCCTGACACATTCACTCAAAGGTCACATGAGACCAAATCTGTTCAACTACCAAAGGTTGAATAATGCAGAGCATGAATCTGTAGTGATAAGTGAGGGCTTTTCTTATATTTCTTATTGACTAGTTTGATGCTTGTCTTACATTTACCCAGCTGCTTTTAATGCTTCAAGAGCCTACTGTGTACTGCTTTCTTCTTCCACTTGAGAGATCACATGAGATTCACACCTCATGACAGAATTTTGCTTCCACACCATTAGCTCATTTAGTAAGAGTCCCTCTCCTACATCCTCTTTCATTTGTCTTCAGTCTTTCGTCTCTTTTAATATTTAAAGGGACTTTTGCTAGTAACTCAGGAGAAAAAGAATGCTGGGAGATACTCCAGGGGCCCGTTTCAGAAAGGAGGTTAAGTGAAAACTAAAGTGAGTATGTTAACCCTGAAATGAGAGAAACTCTGAGTTTTCCGTTTCAGAATGGTAAGTATGTCAAACCCGAGAAAGCAGGGTAAGTCAAGCCCGTTTCTGAAAGAGAGGTAACTTATACTTAGAGTCAGTTACCGTGGTAACTTACTCTATGAACCTAACCTGGGGTGCGTTTCCCGTACAATGACGTAACTCGCTGATTAACCACCATAGTACGATGCATTGTTGTTGAAACGAACTAGCTAGTTACGACTGTTTCCCGAACACGGTCGCATCTCCATCGTTTGAACCACATTAGTTCAACAACATAGGGCCATTGTTAATGACGTCACACACATGTGGTGGAGGAATAACTTCTGCTATTTAACCGATTAGACATCTCCAAGATGCTGCTGTATTGAACATGGCACCTGATGACTAATTTACTATTTTTTGTTCCCTGTCATTTTGCTTTATTTGATGTTTGATATTTACATTTATATTTAGATAGAATGGAATATATAGATTGCACTGCATGTTAGCTTGCTTATTGTGCCCAATAGCATATTTATTTAAGCCCATGTCCCTCGCTAACAAGAAACTATTCTTCTAACCACAGGTCGAGAGTTGTAGTTCCAACCACGTAAGTTTGCGGTGCTGTTTGCGAATGTTCGTTTGAACTATGGTTTCGGGAAACACCGAATCGTTGAACTATGTTGGTAACGACGGAACTTGCAATCATAGCTGGCTAATGATGCTTTTGGGAAATGCACCCTGGGTCGGGAGCAGGTTTTCTTCGGTAAACCCAGAGTTTCTTAAGGTCTCCACCCCATTTTTAAAGCGCAAGCGATGTTTAAATACTTCATTCATTCATGCACACTGCAAAAAATACTTTTCTTACTAAATATTTTTTCTTCTTATTTCAAGCACAAATATCTAAAAATTCTTAAATCAAGATGGATTTTCTATATAAGAAAATGATATAAGATATTTAGTCTTGTTTGCTGGGGGGGGATTCTAAATTAAGTGCATTTTACTTAAGTAAAATTATCTGCCAGTGTGGTAATACAAATAATCTTAATGCAAATGGAAAACAAGTTTATTCGGAGTGTCTATTACTAAGTGCAAATTTACAGTAGCTCCGCCCTCCAATGTCACACAAGGTTAAATACGAGGTGTTGGCAGTAACGCATTGGGCACGGAGAACTGGCTTGTGACTTGATTGACTGGGTTCGAGTCCGGCTTTTGCCAAGCTCGCTCTTCTCACTTTTCCCATCACATATCACATTAGAATTTATTGTTTATTTAGTGTAAATAGCCGCTGCCGTATTTTTCTTACCCTATTAGCAGATCATTTGTAAAATAAGAAAAATGCACTTAAATTATTAATATTATTATTTTATATATATTTTTTGCCCGTGGGATACCATGAAAATGAATAGCCTATTAGTTCAATAACCTACCGTTCTGCCAGTTTTCACCTGTGATATTATAACAGTGATAAGAATTAAACTTGTATTGACTCTGAAGTATGCAGATGTCTTTTTGGCGGGAACTGTTGCCATGGTGAATCGTAATATCGGAGCTCCATTGATCATGGCTTTTCATAGTCATGGG
>NW_015558608.1:55042-67110 GCF_001515605.1 Sinocyclocheilus anshuiensis | reverse complement strand
ATATGGTTGTGAAGGACACTCAGCCATTTTCTGTGGTTGAGGGTGAAGGCTTCAGGGCTTTTGTTAGCCTGTTGGACCCTACCTTCATCTTCCCCAGTAAGAAAAGCTCTGAAGGCTAAGGTAGCCAAGAAGCACATAGAGGTGAAGGAGAAGGTGCGGAGGGTTTACTTTGTTTCTGTGCCTTGACCATGGTAGTACCTTTTGATTGGATTTGATTGGTTTGGTTTTGTCAACTCAAAACTAATCCTGTAACCCCGAGTTTGTTCAGCCACCATCATGGTACAGGCCCCTGGTCAGGAGCAGGTTTTCTTCGGTAAACCCATTAAGGTCTAAGGTCTCCACCCCATTTTTAAAGCGCAAGCGATGTTTAAATACTTCATTCATTCATGCAAAAAATACTTATGCTTTTCTTACCAAGTATTTTTTTTCTTATCTCAAGTACAAATATCTAAAAAAATTCTTAAATCAAGATGGATTTTCTATATAAGAAAATGATAGCCTATAAGATATTTAATCTTGTTTCCTGGGGGGGGGATCTAATTAAGTGCATTTTACTTAAGTAAAATTATCTGCCAGTGTGGTAATACAAATAATCTTAATGCAAATGGAAAACAAGTTTATTCGGAGTGTCTATTACTAAGTGCAAATTTACAGTAGCTCCGCCCTCCAATGTCACACAAGGTTAAATACGAGGTGTTGGCAGTAACGCATTGGGCACGGAGAACTGGCTTGTGACTTGATTGACTGGGTTCGAGTCCGGCTTTTGCCAAGCTCGCTCTTCTCACTTTTCCCATCACATATCACATTAGAATTTATTGTTTATTTAGTGTAAATAGCCGCTGCCGTATTTTTCTTACCCTATTAGCAGATCATTTGTAAAATAAGAAAAATGCACTTAAATTATTAATATTATTATTTTATATATATTTTTTGCCCGTGGGATACCATGAAAATGAATAGCCTATTAGTTCAATAACCTACCGTTCTGCCAGTTTTCACCTGTGATATTATAACAGTGATAAGAATTAAACTTGTATTGACTCTGAAGTATGCAGATGTCTTTTTGGCGGGAACTGTTGCCATGGTGAATCGTAATATCGGAGCTCCATTGATCATGGCTTTTCATAGTCATGGTGCACGCGCTAAACTCAGAGTCAACCTACTTGGAGTCGATTGAACTAACTCAATTCAGCTGTTCTGAAACTGAAAACTCAGAGTTTCCCATCTCAGAGTAAGTCAACTCAGAGTTCAAGTTTTAACTCAGAGTTGGTTGAACCTACTTATTAAAACGGGCCCCTGATGTGTTTTACATAAACATTGGCCCTGTGTCCAGCAGATATTAAGATTAAGATCACATCACATGTGATCAGTGCTAAATAAAGGTGGAATTGGGCTAAAACATTTTGTGATTGGATCACTCAAAACCCACATATGAAGGTAGTGACCACACAGCATGTAAAGTGTAAATACTCATCCATTCTAAATACGTCCCAGACCGCAGTATGGCCCACTTACCTAAAATATGATTGTTCTGGGACGTGTTGTGGGAAGTGCACCAAAACGAGTGATTCAAACTTTGCTGGGGTGTACCAAAACACACAAATTACATTCGAAATTACAGCTGCTCTCCTTACTTTCACACCTCCACCAAGCTCTAATCACCCACACCAGCAGCCAAATAAGAGTACTCATCAAGGACACTTTATGGACTGAAGCTCCCACACTCACACCTAATTTTGTACCTCATTTTGAAGCCAGTGTCCTCTGGAGGTTGCACTTGTTGGCCACCTATGTCATCAAGGTTGTTTCATTTTAGAAATGTAACCATTATAAAATTGACTCATTTTTCGTGAGGTGTAAATTATTGTCATTTTTCTTTCTCTGTAATATAATGGTTACTTTCTGAAATGAGGCAGTCTCAGTAATGTATGTGGCCGACAAATGCGACCTCCGGAGGATTCAGCCTTCCAACTGAGACACAACAATTGTCTGGTCTCATCTAAACACACTCTAAAGACTACACAAACCCCTCTGCACTTACCTGCACAAGCAAATTTATTCCCAGTGCTATTGTTGATCTGTTCACTCACATGTTCCATTGTCTAACCTGACTTAACCCAACAGGAGCTCTACCAGACTGCTGTCCAGAATGTCACTCCCTGGAGGAATATGTGGATGAGTTTCTGGAGCTTAGTCACGTGGTACCCTGGAATGACGACACCTTGAAAGTGTGATTATGGTGTGGGTTGATCTTCTCTTTTTACTGGTGCCAGTTACACACTATCCCAGTACATATATTATGCCCTATGGTCGAGTGGATTCTTATTTACTATAGATGATTAATTTTAGAGTTCATTTAGTTTTCCTGAAACCTCCACAATCTTCTTCTGTCTTCCCAGAGCCACCAGAGTCAACTCCAGCCCCAGAACTCATCCCGGAGTCTTCCCCTGTTAATCCACTCATCAGATCCAATTCTTGACCAAATGCTGTCTCTGAACTTACTGCAGCAGCTTCCTCTGAGCTCCCTGTATTCGTTGGCATGACCAAGAGGTTTTCCTTGCTCTCCCAAAGTCCTCTGATCCAGTGAGCATGACTCCATGTGTTTCCCCATGGATGCTCTGCCCACTTAGCTTGAATTTTCTGTCTCCACAACACTTCCAAGGTTTCTTGTTCCTCCGGCTCTACCTGCCTGTGCTGTTGACTGGATCTTCGATACCTGCTCTTCCTGGGACACCTGCTAAGAAATCCCTCCCATGGTCTCCTGCTCTTCCGGCTACCGTGAGGTCCTCTGCTTAGCCAGATTCCCAGTGGACTGCTGTTCCACTATAGTGGTCCCTTGCTCCATCTGCTCTGCCATGTGTAGAGTTACTTTGGATTTCACACATCAGTCTCTGCCTTGAAATCAAAAAAAGGATAGTAAGCCATAGACTGAAGGATCAACTCCAAATGTCTTTTACTTGTTTCAGTCTTAAATAAACTTGTTACATTCTCGATGGTTAAGCAAACCACAGCTCAGTTTCCCCAATGCCATTGTTATCTGTAGCATTCATCACCGTACCCACTCCAATTCTGAAGGTAACCTTGTCCAGCACCAACCTACCCACTCCTCCCATACCAGAGCCCACACCTTCCATGAACCCGGAGCCAGAGCACATGCATGCCATGGACCCAGAGCCAGAGCCGACACCAGTCATGCACTTTCCTCCAGAGTCCCAGTGCTAGAGCCTGCTGCCATGTCCATCCCGGAACCTGAGCCTGTCTATCGTTGAGCCCTGGATGCCACAGAGGCAAGTCCTTCTCCCTACCCTTCGAGCCTCTTCCTCTTCTGCCAGTCCTGTTCGGCTACCTTGATGTCTGAGTCCCATCTCGAGTCCTTCCTCTCCCTCTAGCCCCATCCAGTCTCCAAGATCATACATCTCTACTGGTCCCATTCAGCCTCGAAGCTCCCTCGTCTCAGCTGGTTCCATTCAGTTCCCACGCTTCCTCGCCCTGATTCAAGAAGTCACCCAGATCCCGCTGTCCTCACTGGTCCTGTTCAAGACCTCGGCTCCTCTTACCCTGCTGGCTCTTTTGAGCTCCCAAGCTCTGCCCTGCTCTGCCCTCAACCTCAGGCCTCCAAGCCCCTGACTCCATCTCAGTCTATAGACTCATTGGCTCCACCTTGGCTCCTCGCTCCCTTGTCTCCTTTGTGGACCATCATCCCTCCCGCTTCACCAGAGGCCCTCATACCCCAGGCTCCACCACTGTCCTTGATGACTATGGTCTTCCGGGCCCCGGCTTTGCCTCAGTCCTGCGAGCCATCTGTGATATCTGGTGTAATTGTTTCGATCTCTCATTTCTCGTTCAGTTTCCTTCTGTTGTGTGAATCATAGGATGGATGAATTATGTGTCAAAAACAAGTCAGCTGTTGTCAAACATTGTTCATCAATTGAAAGTATTTTATTGTTCAATTTTGAACATGTAAATTAAAAAAGCAGAAGGCACAAATGTATTTTGTCATACTTTATCATCTTCTATTTAGATTTTTGTTGGCTGCTTTGGCTTATTGTGATTTCTTATTTAAAATGAGTGGCTTTGCAGCTTATCTAGCAAACATCTGGCCAAATGTAAAAACATGCTGTGGAGCAGCCAGTGTGTTCTATGTATGTGCATGTGCTGATATCTGGGTCTTCAGTCTGGATCAGGAGAAATAATAATCGAGCATCTAGCTCAAGTTTATTAGACGATCTGCACTGAGATCATATTCCCTTTTATATTCATTTTGAGGTGAGATAATATGATAACATTTGATTAAATATCACAGTTTGTTGCTTTATTCAGTCTGTGGTGTAATGTACCTGGACCACAGCTACAAGCAGAGAAGAACATGACAGAAAAGCGGCCTCGATGAAGGTCTGTGGCAGGTCTCACTATCACCTCTTATTCATTTTGCATCCTATGTCCATTTAATTTCCTGACTGTACAATTCACTACAGAACCTCCATAGCAGCATTGTCAAGGTGTTTGTCCTGGTTTTCCCTGGATTCACTCAGACTGCATGTCAAAATGACCAGAATGATGGAAAACCTTTAATGACCTCCTTCTGGTCCGAACAGCAATCTGATTGGATATCCAGCTAGCAAATAAGAATTCATCATTTCTGATTCTGATTGGCTGAGATTTCTGCAATGCTGCTACACTGTGCAAGTTATACGATCACAGAACAGAGAAACCGAGCGCAAACCTGGTTCAGTCATCTGACACTGTTCATGCCTGTACAGCCACATTAAACACACAGTACACATGATCTTAGGTGTGCCATTTTCTCACCTGTGTTCATGGCTTTAACCAAGATTGCAGGTTAAGGCCATCATTAAGGCCAAGATTTTTTTTCTTTTCAATAACTGATTCTTACACTATTCCACACAATCCAATCAAAAGTATGTGCTTACAGATCAACAGTGCCAATAGTTATTTACCATTGCTAACCTACATTAAGTTTAAGTTGTTTTAAAGTGAATACATTCACTGAGTATCACTGAAAAACAGTCAAAACGTTTTTATCTTTTCAAATATATGTTCATTCTTGAAGCCAAATTAAAAAGAATGTTGTTTTTCTCCTGTGCAATATTTCATTGAAGTGTACACACAGACATCACAGTGTATGTACATTTGTGTGGTTCTGCATCAGTCTGTAGTGAGTTAATGGCAATCCGGTGAATCTGGTGATGGGATGCTGCTGGTCTGGCGTAGACCTGACAGATGGAAAAGCTTACAGGAATAATAATGGGGAGATCATGTGGCCTGCGCTTCCCACTTAACATTTGAAAGCAGCGAGACTAGAGAATTATCCTTCACAAGCGGACCATCACAATGCAGGCAAAGGTAAATAAAATGCATTCGTACAGGAGGGACATGAATGCAGTGATGAAACCCTCATATCACTTGCAGAGAAATGTGATGGTCTAAAGCTAGCAATGCTAAATGAATGCTTCTTTGAAACGTGGCTCTTCAGGGAAATATTTGCAACCATTAGGGATCGGTTCTGTTTGTAGAGGTTCATATTTAGGCATGTAATCTTCAGCCACTGACTTCCTGAAACTGACAGGTTTTATGTTTCTCTTCTCTTCATCTCTCTCTTCTGTTCCTGCAAGGATTAAATGTAGCCACTGTTAGCAGGTGTGCATCAATCGAATGCACAGATTGCTGGTTAAACCTGTGGGTAACACTGCATTAATGATCTCAAAGATCATGACAAAAAAATGACACAAAATTAAATGTTATGCACTGCAAAATGCATTGGAAAATAAAAACACAATACAGTTGAAGGGGAAACCTTTGTGGATCTTGCCAAAAAGAATTCAGCTGATGTTCAGTTACAATGACTGACTCTGGTTGGAGTACACTGATTATACAGTATCTGGTTTATAGATTACTAGTATGTAAAGGAAGAAACAGAAACTATGTGAGATGTAAGTCACCGTTTATGGTGAATTTGGGAAACACCAAATGGTTTAATGGGATATTTCATGACTAATTGTTACCATTGATAAACGTAGCTGCAAATATGTAACGCTAGAATGAACCTGTACAGCAGTCAATATTGTGCTCTAATGCTCATGAAATAATTGAAATGCATGTTGTGTGATTTAGAACAGATCAATTGTAATTTAGTGCTCTTTAAAATATTTATTATTCTACAAAAATAGTCACTTTCATAAAATAATAACTTTTATGTTTCTGAAATGATCCTCTGCATATATATATATATATATATATATATATATCAGTCCCCCAGAGTTTCTAAAGTGGTGGTTCACCAAAATGAATTGTTAGAAGCTTTTCACAATACTTTGGTATGCCTATTATAATGAATAAAAATAATTATTGCATTTTATTTTTTAGCATAAAGTAATGTCTTATATCTATCTTAAACCAAGCATTTTGTCATGTCCATGAGGCACTTCACTGAGTTTGTACTTTTAATGTACTTTGTACTTTAAAAAAAAAAGCCAGATATTTTATAAAAAAACAGACTTTAAAGTTATGTCCCTCAATCTGAACTCAACCCCGTCACACTAACAATTCTACGCCCATAATAATTTAGTCTCCACACATGTGACATCGTTTACCAGAAATTACATCATTCAGGTCTCTTTAATAGTTAGTAGTATCATACTTTTCATTCATATTTTTGAGGCGTATTATAGTCGGGGAGGGTACTATCAAGCTTAACAGCTCAACCCTGTCACATAAAATTAATATGGAAAATTATCATTTTTCCACATTTTATTTCAATCCATAAGTATATACATGTACTTATTTTATTTTTGGAAAAAGGAAGAGGATTAATAATGAAAGCATTTCTTGCTGATTACCGTCTGACATGTTAAGAACTAAAAGAATAACATTGTGGTTTTAGTTAAATTTCTAAATTAAAAATTTTTTTTTTTTTTTACAAAAATAAAGAGACCATAGACACACAATTTGTGTATTTTCAGCTTCAGTCCTATAAAAATGTGAAAATTATGATAAATGTTACATTTGTTATAATTAAATTGCTATGAGGGACACATGAGCAGTAGGTAGATGTTTGTTGTATAACTGTGTAAAATCAGTTCTGTGTAAAATGCTTTTTAACCCAATCCTTTTTTCTCCATTATGGGGTTGAGAAAAAAATGTGTCTAAATCTTGAAAAAAGAAGATATTTATGATATTTAATGCCTGAGGTGGGAAAATATGATTTTATGGAGGTTTGATATGTGCCTAATGATGTGGGGTATTTAGAAAATGAATCATATGTAGATGAAAAAAAGAAGTATATTCCAAGATGAAATTTTACCTAATCCCAGGAATGGCACATATATATATATATATATATATATATATATATATAGAATATAAACAAATAAAAGACTTCAGTAGTTGTATTTAGTGACCCATTTAATGTGTTTTCATTATTTATACATCTAAAATGTCATTGAGGGGGGGAAACCGATTATCATTCGAAATATTTTAAACAAATTAACATCAGCAGTGAGACTCAAAGACATTTTTAGGATTAAAATTGTGTTATAAAAGAATCTTTTTTTAACTGTAATTTGAAACCTGGTCAGGAGATGCTGGACTGGTCTGACTGAGATGATGTTCATTGAGTGATTGTGTGATTGTGCTGTGGACATCAGTGATTACTGATGAAAGAGACCTGCTGCGCTTCTACAGCATCTATATCAGGTTTTGCTTGTTTTATTATTATTGTTTCACAAGGCTTTGTTTTTCTCCCATTTGCAGTGATGGATGGACCCAAACCTTCAATGACATGTGAGTAGCGGCAACATTAACGCTCTGCGTCCGTGTAACAGAGATTACTGTTACAGAACATCGCTGTTAGCTTAACCTCTTCACCAGCGCTCGGGCAGGAGGCAAAGGTCAAAACGCAGCCCTGTCGTTACCCTGATAACGTCACGATTCATCAGGCACACCAGGGACGGCTGAGACTGAACACTGACACACAGACACCGACGCAGCTACTGACAGCCCTTCACAGCACACCTAAAATACACTCGACCGGAGCAAACGCTGTTCTGTGAGCATTTCCAAAGCTCTCACTCTCTGAACTCAGTGATCAGATCAGATGAGCCACAGTAATGGACTCTAGTCACATCTCATCTGCAGGTAAGTCACAGGCTCTTCTTGAGATCTGTGAGCACTATTTCTGCGCTCCTTTCCATGAAGTATTGTGTTTTAGGATGTACATGATCTTGTGGACTCCAGTTCCATTGTGTTTCATCGAGGCGCCGTCCCTTTAAGAGCACTTGTTTCATGCGGGTGTGTTCAGGAATCACATCTGAAGCCTGTCTCTCCGTCTAGAGAGTGTCATAAAGCCCTTCTGGAAACTGGGATGCAATGTGAGAAAAGAGTGGAGTCATCTTCATATGGGTAGGTGACTGGCGACCAGCGGGATAAGAGTGTAAAATACTCTCAACTATTCCAGCGTGGCCCATTCAAAGGCCAGATTTAACACATGGAAATGGTTTTGAAGGAGACTCCTGTTTCTGTTGCTGCGTGAGGCTGGCTAAAACACTCCTCAAGGACCAAAAGAACTTGAGTTGAGAACTGACCTGAACTGGATAATTCAGCCAAACAACGTCTAATAGTCTTTTAGATGTGCAAAAGCATGTGACACTAGCCAACGAGAACATCAGTCCAACTTACACTCCATCCTATGCATTTACAACCAAAACGCCATCATTCACTGAGAGGATGTTGTTTTGTAGACATCATGGAGTTTGGACATTGCAGTGCAATTTTATTGATCCTAAATTTGATATTAAATAAAGGTTCTTGATCTGTTTTCGATGAATAAAAAATACAGTAGGGTGGGTTTAATTGTCACTTTTACTACAGTTAATATTTCTCCAGTGATTGTGTCAGATGACACAAATCAGCCGAAGCACGGGCTGTTTTCATTGCGTGTGAAGGTCATTAGAATATGTGTTCAACTGAATCCACATATAGTGTGTTAATTGGGTTGAATTGTATCAGTGTGTGTTTTTATCGGTGGATATTACACTGCATTGTTGCAGTGATCTGTTAAGAAGGTTTTCACTCGTGTGCACTTGTGTCTAGGATCTGAACTGAATTTATTACATGATTATTATTATTAGACTGACTTTGCATTTCTATTAATTGACTATTTGGTCTCTGCGCATTATATGGCCTTAACTACACTTACATACTATATTGTATTACTGTATGTTGTATTTATAATAATTGTGTCCTGTTGCATTTTAATACTAAGAACGCCAGGGATATTTACTGCAAATTTCCATTATTTGTTCCTTATTCAGAGACTATAGTTCACGAAAAAGCAAATGCTTTTATTATTTCAACAACACATTCAGCATGTTTTAGTCATTATAAAGCGAGTAAACCTTTCTTTAACTTGTTGTACAGATGACATTTATATAAATATGGAAATATTTAATAAATAAAAACGGAATCATTTATTGATTATATTTATAAAGTGCAACATTCTAACAAACGCTCATATGTAAAACACATTTATAAAACAGTTTTGCATTTCTGAGTTTTTGTTAGCACATTTAAAATCAAGATGGATGTCTCAAAATTCACATCAATGTATTATTGTTATTTGACTAATTAACTGCTGCTTAAAATGAACTCGGATTGTGTTTGTTACTCACACCCTGACGAAGGCAAAATAGCCGCAACGCGTAGGTGTGCACTTGTTACCTGTTCTTAAAACTTATAGCCATGATGAAATAAAGGCTTTTTAATTTTTTTTTTAATAAGATTCGAGTGCCTTGGACTACTATTGTTCTCACATCAATGTATGTTTTTGGAAGAAAACAAATTTTGCCCTATACTGTATGAAATGCTAATTTTAGTCTTTTGTTAGTTATACACGTTATTAGGTTCCACGTTTTTACTTGATAACGGAATTTGTGCTTGAAATCATTAGTCATATAAAAATCATACACGTTGAAAGCAAGCACTTTTTTGTTGATAATTGTTCTCTTTTAAATTCTAGTTTCACCTGTGTGATGTACACAATACACTGTAGCCCAAAACTCCTCAATTCAGAATGTGATTGTTACTGCTGTAACTCTCTGCACACATGAAGCAGGAGTCTGTCTCAGATGAGCTGGTGAACCCGGAGCCAGGAGAAGATAAGCGTGATTAGAAGAGACTAACAGTGCCAGTGATCCATGCAGGTCATTAGTGTTGTCACGAACTGTAGCAGATGCGGCTGCGCATGCGCTCTGTTCCTCTCTCAAGGTCATCTACAGCCTCTCTCCACACGCTGAGGAGGGCAAACTGGACAACCCTGTGCAATCTGATCAGTGTAGTGCATTCAGATGCTGGACAGAGCAGGCTGCAGTCTCTTCAGTGCTGGACTGCTGCTGCTTTCTCCAGAAAAATCCATTTAAATACTCACAAAAAAAAAAAAAAAGTTACAGTTAGATTAGCATGATGAACTGATGGATCGCTCACTAACAGATCTAGGTATAGTATTTGGAAGTGTTTTATGCAAGTGCTTTCATATCATAGCTCAGTCTTAAAATGTCAGATTTGATGCTTGTTCTTATATTGGCAGAGTTTCTCAACAACTATCTTACCTTCCACGTCCACTGTTGTAGTGTACTTTAATGACTGAGCAGCTTTTACTGCTTGTTCGGCCCAATAAACTGTCATTGGTGTGAAAAGGTTTCCAAAACCAGTAGGCTAAGTAGATGCAGTTTATTGAGTGAAACTGTCAGGTCCAAATATGCTGAACTAAAGCCAGAATATTCATTAATATCTCCAGGAGTTTGTTAATTATTATTATTATTATTTTTAAGAAGGCTATTGGCAAACATTTTCATTTTGAGGCATTGAAATCATTCAAACATTGTTGAATATGGCAGCATACAACAAATAATGCTGCTAGTGGTAAGAAAAGGCTTGAGAGATGTGAATGCTCAAGGGCTCAGATGTTATTACACGCGATATGGATCATCATAAACTGACCATGTCTGCTCTTTGAATGGAAGTTAGAGGACTATTATTATGGAATATGGAATTACATGGAATAGTCATTAGCTTATTTTAAACGTCACAAACAGGAAACTCCGTCCTTGTTTTTCTGCGTGTTCCTGCACTTCACAATAAAAATGTTGCTCTTGTAGGCTATAGTTGTATAATCTACGGGCGTGACGGATCCCGAATCTGATAGCGCCGAATCAGTTATTTATCATAGGCCTAACTGTTTAGTAAAAACCGCGTGATGGACACGTGATGTGAACTTGCAGTGTAAACAGTCATTAGGGTTATAAAATATTATTATTTGTCATGTTGCATCGTTAGCAATATTTCGAGGCTCATTTTGCACGCTCTGAATCTGGAAATGCGGCGCGTGCCATATAGGAAGGGGAATATTTTTAAATTAAATGATCAATTGCCTCTACACATAATCGCATTAAATTATTAGTCCTACATAGGCTAGGTAAGATGTTGTCCTAATATTCTGTTTTCGCTGCAGCCAGTTCGTTTAATTCTTTGTGTTATCGTACTTCTGTTGTAGCTCTGACCCGAGCATGGAAATTATTCAATGAAAAATAAATTAACAATTGATTGCTGCACTGAATGATTCGATATTATGATAATACATTGTTTGAATTAGCCGTACAGTTTATTTGTATGCTTTTTATGTAACTTTACGTAACTTTTTTTAATTAAATTAATTTAATTTAATAAATAGTCTATTTTATTTTATTTTAAATGTAGCTACTTTACAGAACGTTATTTTATTTAGGCTTGTTTTGTTTTGTTCAATCACTGCACTCACGGTGCTCTTCCAACTAATTAAGTGCTAAAACCAATACATCTAGCCTATAGTAAAAAATAAATGAATAATAAACAAATAAACAATAAATAGATAAAGTATATTCAATTACAGCAGGGGACAGGACAATATAGCCTAACAGTTTGTTTTTATTATTTTATCCCATACTTTAATTCAGTAAATATATTGGGCGCAGAACCTTTTTTATGCTACTTTTAAAAATGTTTTTATACCCAAATCT
>NW_015558608.1:37608-55032 GCF_001515605.1 Sinocyclocheilus anshuiensis | reverse complement strand
TTTATTTTATTTATTTTATTTTTTTTTTATATGTTTGTATTTTTCCGAATATGTTAATTTTCTTCAAGTCCATATTCTCATAACACACGAATTGTCTCACGTATCATTGAAATCACCCGTCTTTGAGTCAGGAGCTCACCCTCATTTCGTTCATGAATTTCAACTAACCAACGCTAATGTATTTTGTGTGTGTGTTCAACAGAATAATGATTTAACAACGGCTAAATATCAGCATTATTCGTTCAATAACGTCGTATAAAATTTTGATCTGTAAAAGGGGAAAAAATTAAACGTTTTGGACTTGCTGAATTAAATCTACATATCAAAACGTTTATTTTCGATCAGCTGTTTTAGAGACCCGACAGCTCGTGGCCAGGCCTGACACTGGACGATTTTTACAACTATGTTCAAAATTATATTACGTTAATGAATGCAATTTATTTTTCGCTGTTTAATTAAATTTGTTCATTTTATACATTTCAATTTGAAAAGAGACACTGTAAAGAGAAATCCCCCTCCTTTTTATTTTTTGCATTTTGCATTTTGACAAAAACATTTGTTTTTTTATTATTAGTAGTAGTAGTACAAATTCTTAATTTCTGTAAATACAAACGCGATTTTTCAGTGCTAAACAATCTCTTTTTTTTTTTGTAAAGTGCAAAACTTTAAAGCAATAATAGTAATAATGTCGGTTTAAACTGGATTCTACCTCCACAAACGTGAGTTTTATTTTATATTAGTGTTAATCTATATTTGCGTCCTGTTTTCAAACAGCAACTGTCGTAAACTAAAGTGAGCCTCAGACCGCTAGTGTACGGAATACCAACTGCTTTACTAGTTTGCATGCATTGCAGATTCTTGGATCGTGTGCTTATTTATAATTTATTCGTTTAGGAGTTGCGCCGTATGCCCACTATTTTTAAACTAGACGTTAATTCGTTTGCCTATTTACAATCATTTGACTGCAGCTAATGTTGGCAGGCTACATTTTGTAAAATGAGGCATATATAAAATAAAGCCTAGTAATTTTAACAAGTCTGAGTCCAGTCTCACAAGTGGTCCGAGATTCTCCTTAGTGTATTTATTCATTTGAAAAAACAAAACAAACAGAAAGACAAAGCGTACTTGTAAACTCTGGGCCGCAAGACGTTGTTTTAGTATGCAAACGTGACTCTTGAACTGTTCCTAAACAGTAATCCAGCCATGTTTCTTCTCTATTTGTGTGGGCATGAGTGGGACCTGAGAAAATGGAAATAAATAAAAGCCCTGATGAGCGTCTCTGATTCTCAGACTCCCAGTTAAGTTATGACCAGCAACACATATAATTTCAGCAGGACTGCTGATTAATAGATAATGGATGGATACATGACATCAAATACAGTTAAGAAATATCATATAAATTAACTCGACTTCGAACAGCATATACCTAAATAGTCTGGAGTTAAATCGCACACTGGTAATTTTTCACCTAAAGGTAAGAACGCGTGCGCTTTCCAAGCACATAAAACTGCGTATCATATGCACGCCAAACACGTGTGTATCATATGCACGCCAACGTTAATTTCTGCGTATCAATACCACGATTTCGCGTAAAACTGTATGGAAGCATTTAGTCCAGGATTATATGATTTCATCGCAACGAAAACACTTTCCCCATCAGTTTAAACTGAATCTGGAGAGACTCTGTCTCGGTGGGACACAACTCCAGGTAAGCCACTGGAAACGGCAGGTGAGAACGAAGACAAAGTGGTCCTCAGGGAGTCGCTGAGTAACGTCTGCTGACAGCTGAACGCGTTTTGCTGCAGGGCCGGTGGGTGCAAGTAGCCTGACGGGACGGATAACGAACCCATCCCGTAGGAGTTCGTCAAACCGAGAGCCCCGCTAGAACTCGCCAGAACGGGCCGCGGCTCGACTCCAGGGACGAACGAACCGTAACCAGGACCTTGATTCAGAAATCCGTGCGGCGTTCCGTTGTAATGCGGATGGTGTAAAGAAAACAAAGGCGATATTTGCCAGTATAGAGGATTATTTGCCGTCTCGTTTATTCCCAAACCCAACGGGGAAAACCGCAGTCCTCGTTTGATCGCCAGCTTTCCTCTGGAGGTGGCCGAGCGTCTCCGGAGCTTGCCGGTCGTTCCGCCGATAAAAACATCGTCGCTCGAGGGGTCCAGCATCCAGTAGTTGCCTTTCCCGGGGTCATCATAATGTCTTGGCACTTTTACAAAGCATTTATTGAGACTCAGATTGTGACGGATGGAGTTCTGCCAGCCCTGCTTGTGCTCCCGGTAAAACGGAAAGTTCTTCATGATAAACTCGTAGATTCCGTTAAGCGTTAGTCTCTTCTCAGGACTTTGTCTAATTGCCATCATAATCAGCGCATTGTAGCTGAACGGCGGCTTGTCGAGCTTCGCAGTTTTGCTCGGCTCTTCTGCAGCGTCTTTGACTTTCTCCGCGGGGTCCATCTCTTCAGATGGTTCGGGGTCCGACAGCGGCTTGTGCTTCTCGGGACGCGCCGTGTCGTGCTTGTCATTTCTGGAGGGAAGCAGCAGACTCTTGATACTGAAGGAACTCAGCTTCTGCAGCGCCGTCGATTCTTTCTGATCCATGTCGCGTTATCAAACTTTGGAAAAATAAAGGTCAGGCGCTGTCAGGACATCGTATGTAAGGAAAAGCTCTCGGAGAGGAGAAGCGCCAGAACTGGAAAAAGAAGTTCACTGATTAAGGTGGTTCCTTGATGTGGGTTTTCATCGCTGAAAGAGGGAGGAGCCTCGAGCGGATTGTTTTAACAGACAGTGGATCCTGATCTGATGCACGTTTGCAGACTAGAGGCTACGGAAGTAATGGGCGACCACAGTTTTATCATTCACTCTAAAAAAAAAAGGTTCTTCAGCGGTTCTTCAGCGGTTCTTTGGAGTCATTCGACAAAGTGCTATATGGCACCTCTTGTGGTTCTACATAGCACCATTCGACAAAGTGCTATATGGCACCTCTTGTGGTTCTACATAGCACCATTCGACAAAGTGCTATATGGCACCTCTTGTGGTTCTACATAGCACCATTCGACAAAGTGCTATATGGCACCTCTTGTGGTTCTACATAGCACCATTTGACAAAGTGCTATATGGCACCTCTTGTGGTTCTACATAGCACCATTCGACAAAGTGCTATATGGCACCTCTTATGGTTCTACATAGCACCATTCGACAAAGTGCTATATGGCACCTTATGGTTCTACATAGCACCGTTTGACAAAGGTGCTATATAGCACCTGTAAAAATAGGTGCTAAATAGCACTAAAAGTGGTTCCCCTATGATTACGAGCCAAAGAACCGCTTTTAGTGCTATATAGCACCATTTTTTTTTAGAGTGTTCCATGACAAATATATACAGCCTACTAGGCTACACGCAGTGGCGGAGCCAGGATGTTTTCACAGGGGTGGCCAGCAACCAGTCTGGGGTGGCACAGAAATATTCATTATTTCAATATAAAAATGTTTTATTACCTATAGCACAACTGAATACAATTAATGTCTACTTAATTGTAGTTGAGATATTTGTGAATTAGGTCAAGTAATACTGAGTGAATATGACCAGTTTTGTATTATTAAATACAAAGGGGCTCACTATAGCTTTATTGCTCAGTCAGCTTGGTTCTGGTTCTTAAAACCCCCTAAAGCTTGTTCTCCATCATTGCATACTCATAGATGAGACATGCAGATAGTGACATAAGAAAGTGAAAAAATCTACAGCACATACATGCCAGAACGTAAAATGAGCTATTTTATGCATTTAAATTGTTTCGTTTTCGTTTGTACTTTACAAATTATCGAGAGAACATTTTTTATATTTTTTGTATAAGTGCACTGTGCTCACTTTTACTTGTGCATTGAATTACAAATAAAAAATACATAGCCTATCAGCTTGTGCCTTATCTCAAGTTGCAGAATAGGCTATATTTTATTTGCATTTGAGAGACGTTCTTTAATGTGATGCATATATAGCCTACATGCATGCACAGTTTGCAACTTTAATCGTCTTTTTGGTAATTTCATGACTTAACTGACGACAGAACTACATTGTATGCTCATAGTTTTTTGTGTGCTTTACTTGAGGTGATATAGAGCGTGCGCCTCATACTGAAGACTGAAGAGTGTGCGCCCTGGGCACAGTACGGCTGACAGGACAGGAACGTTTGTTTTACTGACAAATAGCCTAACAACATCTAATCAGATGCAGTTCACTGTTGTTCTACTGAAGCTCATTTGGCACATGTTCCTTTCCGCGCTCGTTTGACTTACACCTGGAGCTGAGGTGATGTTGAAGTGCGCGTCTGAAAAGTCTCCCGTTTGATGTGGTCGTAAAGAGATACGGCGGTTGCGCTTCTTAATAAATGCACTTCTGGTCAAGAAAAAAAATTTAAAAAAAAAAACTACAAAAACTGCAGTTGTGAGTGGGGTGGCCAAGCTTAGGTCAGTGGTGGCCACACACACCCACACTGGATCGACGGGTGACAGTGGAGGTGAGGGAGCTAGGAGCTGAGGTGGAGCTGCTGGGTCTACGGGCCGAGGCGGAGTCCGGGCCTCGGATGCTGGAGGCGAGGGATTCTCCAGCCATGGCAATGCTGGAGGATGGCAGACCCGCGGAGCTCGCACCGTATTGATGGTGGGCTGAGGGCGAGCAGAGGGGCTGCCAGACGACAGCGGTGGAGGAGGCAGGAGCGGGTGGGAGGGCAGGCATTTGTGAGTCTCCGGGCATTCAGGGCTTAACTCTGGATCGGAAGCCCCCTCTAGGCTGAACACGGGAACAGGATGTCGCTCAGGAGGAGCGGGCACTGGAGGGCGCTCTGGACTAGATTCGGGGACTGGAGCCCTCTACTCTTTGGCACTTTTGCCGCGCCATACTCCGCTCACCCTCAGCCGCGGTGCAGGGGCGGAGCTCCTCTCCGCACTCACACCGTCAAGGCTTTCTCCCTCGTGGCGGGCATTGTCGCCGGCTCTCGCATCTGGTCTGACGGCTTGGGGTCTCCTTCATCGGTGGGCTCTGGCTTTAGCTCCGCACAGCGGGGAGACGGTGGGCTGGGCTCATGGTCTGGAGTGGCACCGGCGAGATCCCCCTCGGGACAGACGGTGACCGGGGATCCGTGTTTGGCCAGTGTCCGCTCCACAAATGCGGCGAACTCTGCTCAAGGGCCATCTTCGGACGACGGCGCTCTGCACGCGGGGTTGAGGCTGGGGTTATAGAACGCGCAGAGCGCGTCGTCCGGGTAGGTGGTGAGATGGGCAATAGCCAGAAACAGTCTGGTATGACCCTCGCGCGATCTTACCCCTGCTCCAGCAGGAGGAGGAGGAATTCGGGGCGAAGGAGGGGATCCATTAGGGCACACCACGGAAACAAAAACGAGAGACAAAACAGAGGGGAAACGCAATTGAAACTGTTTTAGGTCGGGTCTTCTGTCACACTTACACTGTCTGAGGAACGATGGAGATAAGGAGTATAATAAACTGTCTTTTTAATTCACGAAACACTGGGGGTGATCCAACACAGGAGCGAGGAATGGCACATGTACAGACGAAGTACACCTGACAGAGGAGAAACGCAAAGACAGGAGCTTAAATGCTAGGGATAATTGGAGATACACAGGTGGATCACATAAGACAATCAGACTAAACGAGGACAGGAAAATGACCAAATAAGGAAACACAGGAAGGACTACGGGGGCAAAACAGGTACAAAAGTCTGACACAACATTTATTTAAAACATTAATTCATTGTAGTAAAATTTAATCAGATTTAATGAATTAATTCAATGTTTACCAAAAATTGTCCCACATTTACAGACTTCACACAGCTGCCACGGAATCCGAACAAATGATTAGGCTACTGTATCCGGATCAAGACAATACTTGATGTCATTTTCAATGTAAGTGGAAAAAATTGGTTTATTTACTTATTAATTAATTGACTGCAGGCTAACTGTTCTTTTTTTTAACATGCAGCTTCAGCTATGGAGTCCCATCCTTCATAAATTTAAAAGAATAACAAAAAGAATAAAAAAATTAAATAGCTTTTTTTATTCCAAGGCAGAACCTTGCATAACCTACTTTATGCTAGGAAAAAATTATGCTAGGTTCCTTTGCATAGCCCAGCTACTTTTTTGGTTTTATTAGTAATTTATTTGTATCTGAATCTGTCAAATTCTGCTTAAATGACCCAAACGTACAGGATCTTTAATATAAAGACAATTCTTAGACAAAACGGTGGATTTGGTTACAGTTTTTTTCAGCTGCTCACACACATTTTCAAAACTTGCCTCTTTTTTCCAAAACTTCACACACGAATCCAAGAACTGCACACACAAAATGCAAAATCCCTCACATCTCTTGCAAAACGAAGCACTGCATTCAAAATATCACAAACACACCTCAAAAGGAAACATTTGCAAACACCTTTGCCATAATATTAGTTTTTTTTTCAATTGCTAACATCCCTTTGTCCAATCTGTAGTCACATTTTCAAAACTCTAAACACAATTAGCACAATATCCGTCTGTTGTGACCATACCATTAACACAATTCATGTTGTTTTCACACAATATTCAGTCAATTAACACGTTTCTAAAATGCTTACATTTTCTTTTCACACAAGCTTACCCAAAACCAAAATCATAGATCTTTCTTAGCTTTTTTTTTTTTTACAAATGCTTAAATACAGCATAACAGAAATGAAGACCCAATGTTCCAAACTTTAAATATAGTGTAAAGCCTCTACTTCTGCAACAACAGCAGCTTAAAAGAGCTGATAAGAATTATTTTAATTACTGATAATTGAGAAATAGCTGATTCCAATCTTAATGATTAATTCCAAGTCTTTCCATTACATGGCCATGCACAATAAAAAGGCACTCTCTGGACTGGTTTTGTTCCAAACAATACAGAACAACACCGAGAATCAGAAAAAAGAAATAAAATGTCTGGACGCGGGTGAGTTGGACGAAGGAGAGGAGTAGTTGGACCAGGACGCGGGAGAAGGAGAGGTAGGGGGAGAGGAGTAAGAATGCGTGGTGCAGTTCAAAGGAGAGTAAGAGCTGTTGTCACTGATGAAATAAGAGCCACCATCATAGACTATGTGATAAATCATGGTCTGTCACTGAGAGAGGCAGGTGAAAGAGTCCAGCCTAATCTCAGATGGTCAACTGTGGCTTCCATTATCCAAATTTTTCGACAAACCAACAGGTAAGAAATGCATTTCATGAGGGCCATAATTGCAGTTGTAATGTACCACAATAACTGCTGGCCACCAGCAGCTACAAATACAAATGTCCAATTTTTGTTCTTCTAAAGGACACAACGACTTACTTGCTCTGGGGGAAGAAGAAAGCTGCTTAATGAAGACCAAGAGCATGCAATTGTAAGATGGGTCATTGCTGACAATGCGATAAAACTCAGAGAAATTCAGGCCAGAATTGTACAGGACAACCTGGTACTCCAACCTGGAATGAAACGGCTGTACACCGTTCCCTTTGAAAGAAACAGTGAGCGGGTCAAGGAACTCCGACACCAATATGTCCAGGTGCCTATACACTATATCTGATTCTAGAGGGACTTTTACACTATTCTACACTTTCTTTCACTATTGTCGTTTGTAAACATACCCACATAGTGAAAAGCATTTAAAGCATTCATGTGTTTGATTTCTTTCAGACAGTTATGGAGCTGGAGGCTAATCAGACACCACATGAATTCATTTATGTGGACGAGGCAGGATTTAACCTGGCAAAAACTCGTAGACGAGGAAGAAACCTAATTGGAAAAAGGGCCACTGCTGATGTGCCGGGTCAGAGAGGAGCAAGTGCTGGTTTGGTCCTGCAGAAAAGCCAGATTGGTCCCTACAACACAGAGCGCCTTTTGTTTTTAGATGACCTCCACCAACAACTGGTGCCAGAAGCAGAAAGGGAACAAGTGGGAGGAAACATGAGGACATGTGTGATTGCATGGGACAACGTAGCGTTCCACCATTCACATGCAATCACAACTTGGTTTGCAGCCCATCCGAAAATGCTTTCCCCTTTTCTTCCTCCGTACTCTCCTTTCCTCAATCCCATTGAGGAATTTTTTCTGCCTGGAGGTGGATAGTCTATGATCATCGACCACATGATCAAATGTCCCTCCTGGAGGCAATGGAAGCTGGCTGCAGAGACATCTCCGCTGAAGACTGCCAGGGGTGGATAAGGCATGCGAAGCGTTTCTATCCAAGCTGCATAGCAAGAGACAATATAAGGTGTGATGTCGACGAGAACATGCACTCTAAAAAATGCTGGGTTGTTTCAACCCAACTTTGGGTCAAATATGGACTAACCCAACAGTTGGGTTAAATTTTTACATTAAATTTTTAACCCAACGGTTGGGTTAGTCCATATTTGACCCAAAGTTGGGTTGAAACAACCCAGCATTTTTTAGAGTGTGTGGCCAAATGCTGAAGATCATATAGATTAGAACTGTACTTTTGCGGTTCCTTTTTTGTCTGTCATTTTGTTTTATTTTTGAAATGTATTTGAACCAAAGGGCAAAGAGCTGGAAGGTGTGTGTGTGTGGTGTTTTTTTTTATTTATTTATTTTTTTTTTTTAAATGATCACTGACAGCAATTTCATTTTGCCAATAAAGCTTTTACTGCAGCAATTCTGTCACCTTTTTGTTTTGTTTTTTACATTCCATAAAGTACTGATGACGCCTTCACTATGCTGTACACATACGATCTAAAATGAATCCACACATTTACACAAAAAAATTTAGAGTTCAGCTTACTGAATTATTATTATTATTTAAATGGATCTCATATTGTATGTTCTATACAGATCGAACTGAGACATGACAAGTAATGCAGTTTTTGTAATGCCATTAATTGTTAGCATTTTGACAGTCTATGCACTATGATTGACTATATGTTCCTATTGGATAGAAAACCAGTGCTACTGTTTTGACCGAATTTTGAATCGGGTTTGCTGTGTTTTGATAGTTAGTATATGTAGAAAAAGACATTCAGCATTTTGAAATGTAGAGTTTGTATTTAATTAACAAAATGTGGTTTTGGCCAGGAAATGAACTATTTGGCTAATTGTGTGATGTAGGTGTGTTGCTGTGTTAAGAGTTTAGAAAAAGTACTTTAAGTATTGGTAAGCGCTTGTTAGCAATTGAAAAAAAAACTGTAATTCCTGTTAGATTTGTGTGTGTTACATAGAGAATTGTGTTGCGTTTCTGCTGTTTGAGTGTCAGCTTTCAGAAACTGTGTGACGAGGAAAGATTGTGTGTGTGAGCAGTTGACAAAAACTGTAATGGTCTTCGCAAAGCTGTATTCACATGCACATTTCTGATGGTTTTTTTCTTTCTCTCGATAATTGTCAATAGCTAGGATGTTAATTCCAGATATCTATATTGATTTTTTTCCCAGTCAGGAGTACAAAGAAATTTTCTAGCCAAAAATCATATTGAGATATCCATAACTAAAATGCAGATATCTGAGATTTGACGAAGAAGGATTCTAATCTATTATCAATTATTAAACTGTAAATAGTCAGAAATCAAGTTTCAATAGAATTGTTGCTCTGGATCCGGTGGGTTTTGGATAAATGCCTGAAATACAGTCTGTGGTTAATACAAGCTCAAGATATTTTCATAGTTTTGACATTTATAAGCAATTTCATGTCAGATTTCATTTCATTGACTCATGTGAAACTCTCAATTGTAGAGATGACTGGATTTCACCAGCAAAAGTTGTGTGTGAGGGGTAGGTTTAGGGTAAAGGGATAGAAAATACAGTTTGTGCAGTAGAAAAGCATTACACCTATGGTGAGTCCCTGTAAACCATGATATATACAAACGTGTGTGTTCTGTTAAAGACAGATCAAACAGCGCCCCCTTCTGGAAGTAATAATGAATCACATCACGAGGTAAAACGCTGAATAAGAGATGCTTTTCATGATTGCAGTCAATCCATGCGACCGAACAGAGATCCTGATTGCTATTGTGTGCATCTCTCTCCAAATGTGCATCTTGATTTGAAATCAGGTTTCTTTAATCAACGGTTTGGTTTTATGTCATGTTGATACCAGCCATAGTTTTATTGCTGTACTTTAAGGTAATTTACAGAAGTTTTTTTGTAGTGGGTCTGTGCTTGTAGGAGGAGTTGGAGCGCAGCTGGTCTCTCATTGGTTGGACTGGCTGGAGAGGTTGTATCTCACACAGCAGGGATGGAGCAATCAGCCTCATACAGAGTGAGGAGCTGCTGGAAAACCGTGCCTTTCAATCCGAGACATTCCCAAATCAATAAAGGGCTGCGTCAGTCCCTGCTCAGAGCCGGAGTTCAGCTTCATACGCTGCGCAGAGACACCCAGAGTCCATCATGAAGGTGAGTGTGGAGGCAGCATCCCTCCAGCATCACACATCGCTGCAACGAACTGATGAAGGTTTTCATGTTGGAAGTATGAAGAGAGAAAATGCACAGAATGATGTACATGATCTACAGTCTAAACGGCTCAATTGATTTATTTCTCAAATCAAGTGGTCAAACAGCTGGCTGTGCTGTTCGGCGGTACTCACCTCCTGTAGTCTCCTCTAGATTTGAATTAAACATGCATTATGGTGAAGGGTAGTGTGATTGATGGAGTGTTAGTGTGAGACGATGGGCTTCATTTGATGGAGGCTCTGCTGCGTGTTTAAGTTACAGCTGCTTCTTAAAGGTGCAGATTAAAAACTGTTCCAATACACCAAACCTGGTAGTAAATGGAGGGAGGATTCTACAGAATCTGAACATGTATTTGTAAAACATTTTTATTTGGGATCCCTATTGCAATAGAAGTGAACAGGATCATTTCAAATTAGAATAAATGTCAGTGTATGTGATTGTGTTTTTGAGACTGAGCCTTTCAGCTGCATACACACTGATACACACTGATCTGGACTGTGAGATGATCTCACTCCTGATTTACTGATCAGATACTAAATCAGGTCATGCTTAAAAATGACTCTAACAGGATAACAAAACCTCTGAAACTCTTAATGATGAGAAGAGGGATCTCAGGTGTGCAGCCATCGTTTCAGAAGTGCGGGGAACAGTATGTCAAGTGCAATATTGCATTTTTCTGACCTCTATCTAATTGACAGGTTTTATTTTTAAAACGTAAAAATGTTTTTTTAATCAGTTCTTATATGTGAAGTTTCTTTTGTTTGTTGCTGTCTAAAGGTTGTTCAATCTATTCTCAATACAGAAAAAAATTACGTAATAATAAAAGAGAACCATATTAATTAAAGACCCTTATCAGAATGTTTCGATGACACAGTACATATGCTATTATCCCGGCGGGTGAAAAAACATGCTCAAATACACTCAAATAACCCCAGGTAAAAATAAAGTGTACTTGATTGCACAAAAAAATACTTAAATACAAGCAAGTACATTTGTAGTACGTTCTTATTTTTGTGCTAAATAAAATGGTAAAAGTTATACACTATAAATGCACTAACTAAAAGTATATTTCTACTTCAGTAGTACTTCAGTGCAATTGCAAAAGAATAGCAAATACCACTGATATTTAAATAGATTTTTAGTGCATTGAAATAAAGTATACTACCACAAAAATATATAGAGGACTTTTATTAGTGTATTTCTTAAAAGTGCGCTTTGAATGGTTTTAAAATTAGTTCAATGTAAGTACACTATTGCATAGTTATTCTAAGTTTAAATTAAATTGATTGTATTTAAAATAAAATAGTAATGTAATAGTTATAAGTATATTTTCCCAACTGTGCTACTTAAGTACACTTATTATAAATACAGTAAGGCCCGGTTTCACAGACAGGGCTTAGGTTAAGCCAGGATTTGGCCATAGTTCAATTAGGACATTTGAATAACTTTTATAAATATGCCTTAGATAAAAACGTTACTGGTGTGCATCTTGTGGCAAAACAATGAATCTGACATATTTTAAGATCACTCAGTGCAAGTTTCTTTCAGTTGAAATAGCCCAGTCATGCATTTTAGTCTGGGACTAGGCTTGCTTAAGCCTTGTCTATGAAACCGGGGGTAATTAGCACTAACACTTAAATGGGTTACTCCACCCCAAAATGAAAATTTTGTCATTAATCACTTACCCCCATGTCGTTTCAAACCCATTTCTATTCTATTCGGATTTTCATGAAAAATACAGTAGAAATTTATTACTTTTATTACTAAGTAAAACCCTATAGGTTACTGTGCTTAAGCGACTATAATTGGATTATTCATTCATATGTGTTTAGATGTGTACCAAAATTCACAATATAACAGTAAGTATACTTTTAGCATAAAGTACTTGAAGTGCTATATTTTTAATGTGGAAAAGGTGCTACTACTGACATAGTAATAGTGTACTTGATTGTACTATTTAAAGACACCATAAGCATGTAGTTAAGTATATCATATAAAGGGAATGTTAACATAATTACAATAAATTTGAAATGAATGATTTAATCTATAAAAATATGTGGGCAATACATTATAAATAAATTGTGTATATATTCATTATATATTATTCTTATATTTCAAATAATTAAGAAGTGTATTTTCAATGAATGATGAGTATATTTAAAAGTGTATGAAAGATGGTTTCAATTATACTGCAAGTGTTAACTAAATGTATTATTTTTTTTTACAGAGAATGTACAGTTGAATTTTAGTTCATATTCATGGTGTCCCAAAATAGCACAGTTGAGTACACTTGTTCTTAATGGTATCTTAAGAAGTACTAAATAATATTTTTTAGTATATTAAGTACAAAATTAGTGCTCGAGAATAGAGCACTTTAAGTACATTATGGCAGTGTACTAAGTGTACTGGAATAAAGTGTACTGTACAGCACTGCTTTTTCACCTGGGACGTGTAATAATTTACATTATCTACAATTACTCTACAATAAAAAACATAATGCAAGCTTCAGAACTCAAAACTAACTCCGCAGTTTAAAATATGAATTATTCTTTTGTAGCCTTCTGAAATGCCGGATTTGAAATGAGAATTGTGACATCATGGTTCTCCCAGACACGCCCCTTAGCATGTGTCATTGTATGTAATCAAAGAGGAGTGTTCTGAACAACTCATGTCTGTCCATCAGTCACTGCAGCCATACTGCTATTGGATGAAGATGTCGAGTAAGACCGTCAAACGCAGACATTGCCCTGTCAGTGGATGTATAGAAACTGCTGCTTCAAAAACTTTGCATAGCCTTCCTAAAAATCCAAGCATTAGAAATATCTGAGGGAAGTTTATTTTTAATGATGTGCCTGAGCGACTGAAAGATAAAGTTTTGGTTAGTTCTTCACATTTCACAACAGACTGTTTTGTGAATTATTCTAAACATGCTGCCATCAACAAAGGTAAGTGTCATGGGTTGTTGAGGAATGAGGAATACAAACATGGATTCATACTTCCAAGAAGACTTTACTGAGAACACAGATGTGGTACAACACATAACACTAAACAATAACCAACAAAGGATAGACCAGAGTATATTTTTCTTTTGTTCATTTTAGTTAAAAAAAAATAGTAATTTTGTTGTGGTTTTTTTCTGTCATATTTGTTTATTGTTTTTAATTATGTCTAAATAGTTTTTTCTTATAGTTATAGTTTTTTTATATCATTTTATTTCAGATTTAGTTTTATTTAATTTAGTCATTTTTATTTTATTTATTTGATCAAGTTTAACTAAATGAAAATGAGAAATGCTGCCTTGGAAACTAGTTGAAATATTAGTATTTTATTTTATGTCAGTTAACATTTATTTTATTTCAAATAGTTTTAGTTTTTGTTAACTATTATATTATTGTCACGGGTCGTCAAGGAATGAGGACAGCAAACGAAGATGCATACTTCCAAACAGACTTTACTGAGAATACTGATTTGGTACAACACATAACATAAGCTAATAACTGACAAAGGATAGAACAGAATCAGGAGTATAAATACACACATGGTAAATGAGGGAACTAAACAGGAACATCTGGACAAGGATTAACTAATCAGAAACCATGGCAACTAATGAGAACTCATAACAGACAGGAACTGAACTAAACTGAACATAACCGTGACAGTAATGCCGAGTTCACACGGCACGATTTTCAAACTCGTCGGATCGCCGTTGTTTTCACACTGCGTGACTATCTGGGGTAGCATTCAGTTGCTGCTGTGTTCACATTGCACGATGGATCGGCGACAGGAGGTTTCACACTGCATGACTTCACAATAGGAAGAATCGCCGACAGCTCTGTCTGGTCCGCAAACTATGTTTCACAACAAAACGCACACCGATTTGCCTCCGATGTCGGGCATTTGTTGGCGATTTCACAAAACCTGTCGGCGAGTGAAAAATCGGGCTAATATCGTGCAGTGTGAACTCGGCATAAGAGGATTTATTTTTGTAGTATGTTTATGTAATAAAACTTGTAATAAATTATGTAATAAACTGTAAACCAGTGTTACGCATTATTGAGCATTTGGTCCATTATTGAGCATGTTACTAATAAAATCATTATGATTAAAATGTAAAAACCTTTAAAAATCACCCTCATGTCATTACAAACCTGTATAAGTTTCTTTCTTATGATTTTTGAATTTTAAAAATTTTGAAGAACCAAACAGTTGTTGGTCCCCATTGACTTCCATAGTAGGAAAATAAATACTATTTAAATCAATGGGAACCATCAACTGTTCAATTACCAACATTCATCAAAATATCTTCTTACTCCAGTTAAGGAAGTCCTCTGAGAGCAATGAGAGTACAGGGGTCTCATTTATAAAACTCTCCATAGACTTCATCCTAAAAGTGAATTTACGCACAAAAGCTAGATTTTGCCTACGCACAACAGTTTTCAGATTTATAAAACCATGTGTACACCAGAACCTGCGCAAAAATCCCTTTAAAAATCCCAGTCAGGGGAAGATTGTTCATACGTGCATCTCTACCCCGTCTCCTCCCAGAAATCACCATATATGGAGCTTACAACGTCTAGTTTTACTATGCATGACTGTCACGTTACTGTGTTTGATGAAGACGAATGAACACGGAGATGAAGGTTAAAAGTCTTTAATAAATCCAAACACAGGCATAATCAACACAAGGGAGGAAGGAAACACACATAACAATCGACGAGACCGGACAACACAAACTGAACAGACTGGAACTTAAAGGGGTGATATGATGTTGCTAAAAAGAACATTATTTTGTGTATTTGGTGTAATGAAATGATGCACCAAGAGCTTGTAACACTCCAAAGAGAAAGGAAAAATTGAAATCGCATCATATGACCCCTTTAAATACACAGACCAAACGAGGCTAATTAATGAAACGCACCTGAGCTAAATGACAATCAGACATAAGTGAAAACTAGGTCAATGGACACATAAGGAGAGAAAACAAACTAAAAGTTCATAGTGTGACATATCGCCCCCCTCCCAGAAGGCACAACCTCGCACAGCAGAAACAAACGGTGGATGGAGGGGGACTCAGGAGGAGGACAAAGGAGTGGAAGTGGGATGGTAACAGGGAACGGCGAAGGGCTGGCAGGAAGGCAGGCAGACAATTCTGGTGGAGGTTCAGGAGGTGGACGGACCACCAGGAGGAGGAAGGCAAACAGAGTCCAGGGCGGTGAAGACGGAGGGAGGAACCAGGGAGAAGACAGGAGGGAGCAGGAACAGGAGGAGCCAGGCGGGACCCAGACCGCAGCCATGAAGGTGACCCACGATGGAGCTGACGGAGGGAGGAGCCATGGTGGAGGAAGGGCATGACGACTCCAGGGGGCCAACCGATGGCGGCGGAGCAGGTTGGAGAGGAGCCTGAGGTGGAGACGGAGAGCCGTAGAGCCAGGGTAATGCAGAGGATCCGGAGGGAACGACCTCCGTGGTTGTGACAGGACAGACAGATAGTTCAGGGCAGACAAACAGTTCAAAACCGACCTCCATGGTCGTGATGGGACAGACAGATGATTCTAGACAGGTTGACAGTTCAGGACAGACAGACAGTTCATAAACGGCCTCCTTGGCCATAACAGGACAGGCAGAGATTTCAGATGATGACGGAAGACTGGGTACATCCAAATGAAACTCCAGCGGCAGCTCATCCTCAGGGGTGGTGCATTGGGTGGGGCTTTCCTCCACACCCTCATGCTCCATTGCTTCATCCACCGTCGTGTGCATTGTAGCCGGCTCTCGCACCTGGTCAGACGTTGGTTGAGGCTCTGGCTATGGGGCTTCTTAGCTCTGCCGCTCCTTTCAGCGATGGCTTGTCAGTCATGGCGGGCTTTGTCTCTCGACATCTACTGTGAACGGAGATCCTCAGGATCACCAGTACCCACTCCACAAAGGCGGCGAAATCCTCCCGAGGACCATCTCCAGACAACTGCGCTCTGCTCACGGAGTTTAAGCTTGCATGATAGAATGAGCAGAGGCAGTCATCCGCGTAGCGGCTTAAGTTGGAGATTTCCACAAACTGTCTTGTATGGTTCTCGAGAGTTCGTTCCCCCTGCTCCAGCAGGAGGAGGAGGAATTCGGGGGAATCCATAAAAATAAAAGAAAACTTTCAAACAATGAAAAACCAAACACGTAAATCGCAGCTTTACTTTTTGTTGGTCCAGTCTTCTGTCACATTACTGTGTTTGATGAAGACGAATGAACACGAAGATGAAGGTTAAAAGTCTTAAATCCAAACACAGGCATATTCCACACAGGAGGAAGGAAACACACATAACAATCGACGAGACCGGACAACACAAACTGAACAGAATGGAACTTAAATGCACAGACCAAACGAGACTTAATTAATGAAACACACCTGAACCAAATGACAATCAGACACAAGAGAAAACTAGGTCAATGAACACATGAGGAGAGAAAACAAACTAAAAGTCCATAGTGTGACAATAACCTCATCTGCATATAATTTCCACGCATATTCCATCCATGTGTCAACATGTTTAATGCAGGTAAGGGTACAAGACATTACGGAAATATGAAATATGGACTATAATTCCATTTGTGCCATACACATACATTTTTATTGCTAAAAATTATACATACAGTGGTATTTTTCATAATGTTGTGGAGATTCCTTTAAACACCATCAACACCTCCTAGCAGCTGCAGTTGTACAGCTTTTATTATTGGTCCTAAACCGGAGAATGTGCTCAATATCGAAGCGCTCATCATTGATCATTGTTCTCGCAAAAAATATTTTCTCATAACATGAGATCTGCAGTTTAGTTTTAAGATGAACTATTGTGCACCTATACCCGTTCTCTCAAAGGAACATGGACTGCCTCCACGACTTTGGTGAAGACGCGAGGCGACAGGGACAGCCCGAAGGGCAGGACCTTGTACTGATATGCCCAACCCTCGAACGCGAA
>NW_015558608.1:22603-37494 GCF_001515605.1 Sinocyclocheilus anshuiensis | reverse complement strand
TGGCGCGGAAGGATCGACACATGGAGGTACGCGTCCTTCAGGTCGATCGCTGTGAACCAATCTTGGGGACGGATGCACTCAAAAATGCGTCTCTGCGTCAACATCTTGAACGGCAGCTTGTGAAGCGCACAGTTTAAAACTTGCAGATCCAAGATCAGTCGTAACCCACCGCTTTTCTTGGGCACAATGAAGTAAGGGCTGTAAAACCCTGACCTCATATCGGCTGGAGGAACCGGCTCTATCGTGTCCTTCGCCAGCAGGACTGCGATTTCCGCACGCAAGACAGGGGCATAGACAGCCTTGACTGAAGTGAACCGGATGCCCCTGAACTTGGGGGGACGCCGGGTGAACTTAATCGCATAGCCGAGTCTGATGGTCTGCAGGAGCCACCGAGACGGACTGGGGAGCGCTAACCAGGCTCTGCGAGACCGTGCCAGCGGAACCAACGGAGCCACCAACGTACCCGCGGTGGGGCAGCGTGGTGGAACACAGGGACAGGCCCGGCCTGTGACGGCAGAGGGCAGAGTTTGGGTGTGAAGTGTAACACTCACCTGATTCCTCCTCGTGCGGGAGAAAATGCAGCAGCCCGGCTTGAGGCTTGTGACAGCCTGGCGTGTGACGACATGAAGCGGGGACTCGAGTGCTACAGCCCTTACCTAGTTCCACGAATGGGTGCTCTTGGGCAACCCACTGCTGCCCGCTGGCGAGAGAGGAGGAGGGAAGTGATCCCGTGATGCACGGTTCACCACTCTCCTCCTCTTGAGACCCAGAGACCGAGGAAAACGCTCTTTTATTGAAGTTTTGGGTACCGCTGGCTGAACAAAAACAGAATGAAACAAAAGATTCTCCACCCGGCCCTCCTTCGGGGGAGGGAGTGGTGCGGTCACCATCTCCTGACGAGCAGTCTGATCCATCTCCGGGTTGCCCATCTCAGGGCCTCTTGCACTTGTGCTTGCCGCCAGGTTTGGCGGGGGCCTGGATGGGCTGGGCGTCCTGCCTGCGACGACCCGTGTCCTCCACGACGCTGCCTGGTGGAAGGCTGCTGCTGCTGCATGGGAGCGGGGGCAGCTGCAGGGGGGCGCCCACGGTGACGAGCAGGCTGAGGGGCTGCGGCCTGGGTGGAAGAAGCAGGTTTCCTCTGGCGCATGATGTGTTTGATCGCCTCAGTCTGCTTCTGTGCCGCCGAGAACTGCTGGGCAAAGCTCTTGACAGCGTTGCCGAGGAGGCCGGTCTGTGACACGGGAGCATTCAGGAAATGTACCTTATCATGCTCCTTCATGTCGGCCAGACACAGCCAGAGATGGCGCTCCTGGACCACTAGCGTGGAAATCGCACGACCCAGAGACTGTGCGGTCACCTTCGTCGCTCGAAGCGCGAGGTCCGTCGCAGCACGCAGTTCATGTAGAACTGCCAGGTCGTGAACACCCTCGTGCAGGCCTCTCACGGCTTTGGCCTGATGGACCTGCAGTAACGCCATGGCGTGGAGGGCAGAAGCCGCCTCCCCACAAGCTCTGTAAGCACTGCCAGTTAGACCTGACGAATACTTACAGGCCCGTGAGGGGAGACACGGGTCACGCCGCAGAGTGGTAGCGGCTGTTGGACATAGTTGCATGGCCACAGACCGCTCCACCGAGGGAATGCCCGTGTACCCCAAAGTGGCCCCACCATCGAGGGTGGTGAGGGCGGAGGTGCTACAAGATTAGTTTCAGGCAGTAAAAGGTGCCTTCCACGATCTTGTGAGCTCCTCATGCACTTCCGGGAAGAATGGCACCGGAGGGGGGCGCTGAGAACCAGCGCGACCCCCACCGAGAAACCATTCATCCAGCCTTGAAGGATTGGGATGCGGTGGAAGATTCCACACGAGCCCGAAATTCTCAGCAGCCCTGGGAAAGCATAGCCATCATCTCTGGGTCTGGCTCGGACAATGCTACCACACCCGAAGGGGGCAACGCAGCCGGGTCGTCATCCCCGGAGAGAGAGAGCTTGCCCTCCAATACAGCGATCGACATCTGGTCTTCAGAAGGAGCACCGAGGGAAACGGGAGGTGCGCTCTGTCTTGCAGAGGGCCCAGCACGCTCCCTTGGAAACTCCACCGGCTGCAGAGTGCTTGAGGGGTGACAAACTCCCTCTGGGGAAGCCGTCACCGTGATCCTCAAATCACCTCTGACTCCACCAGACGCAACGCCGCCCCGGATGCCTGGACGAACGCTGGATCGTGGCAGAGGCAGAGGGACACCGCCACGTTTGACGTAACGGAGTCTTTTATGCAACTCCAAGATAGTCATGTTCCTACAAAGAGAACATGTACCATCCATGAAGGCTTCCTCAGCGTGCTCAACGCCCAGACATGTGAGGCAGCGATCGTGACCGTCCTGAGGTGCCAGGTAATGACCACATCCAGAAATGCACGGGTGATAAGACATCTTTAAAAAGACGCGATCACCCGTGTTGCTCTTTTAGAGATTGCTCTTTTGTGCTGAAGCACGCAGGGCAGCTGGCCACCGCACACTCCTGGTGTGGCTGTCTGCACGAAGATGATCTTTCCCGTGAGACCGTGACCACCGCTGCTGTGCCATAACGCCCACACTCGTTTGCAATCACTCGATGAACAGGAGAGCAGTAGTGATGCACCACCGCTCGGCTCCGAAGCGAAAGGATGAATTAATGCGGTGCACCTGCTGCCTCTTATACCCGCGCTGCGGGGTGGGGCAGTCAGATGCGAAATCCGCATGCCAGTGTCCATTGGCTCGTTTAGTTACACTCGAAGAGGATTGGTCTCTCTGGCGAGATCCCAATTCATCGGTCATCACCGACGTGATGTCGAGAGTGACCGACTGAAAGGGAACTATATTTCAAGGACACAGATCCTTGAAGGTCCTACGATCATTCTGGTCACGCATTCCGTGTCCGTTAAAGAAGTCAAGGCGGACTGTTGACCACAGTGTGCTGGCCAACCTAGTCCGGACCACTAACCTCAAATCCGGTTTGAATGATCTTACTTTTTGTTTATTCAAAACTCGCTTGTTGACAAACAAAGGACCTCTTATTTATGATCTTCTGGATGATAATAAGTTTGATGTCCTCTATTTGATGGAAACATGGTAACAACCTCATGATTTCTTGTAACTTAAACTGCTCCTCCGGGGTTTGTTAACATCTGTCAACCCCGTGCCTCTGGCCGAGCAGGAGGACTTGCTATACTTTAAAATGAGAAATGAAAAGTCTCTCCCATTACTGTACCTTTGTATGAATCATTTGAGCCCATTGTTTTACAAATGAATGGGCCTGTTCCTACTGTTGTAGCCACTGCTTACCCAGAAACAATACTGATTTTTTCATGAGTTCTCTGTATTTTTAACTTTACTGCGTTCTGCATCTCACAAAGTAATTTTGTTGGGTTATTTTAATATTCACATGGACAATGTCAATAACACTCTCACCAGGGATTTTATATCATGCCTTGATAGTTTTGAAATACAAAAATTAGCTGATTTACCTACTCCCTATAAAGGCCATATTATTGATCTTATTTGTTGCTCTAGTGTAGCTCCTTTTAACTGTCTTGCATCGAACTCGCCCATATCAGATCACAAGGTAATATAATTCAATGTTAACTTGCTGGCTGAAAAAAAATCTACATAGGTCATTCCGTCTCATTTCGGAATATGAAGAACATCGATCTGACTGCTCCTTCTGATGAACTTGATCATTTCTTTAGGAGATAAGCTGCATCCAGCTGCATCACTGTCTGGTATGGGAACTGCAGTGCTGCTGACCGCAAGACCCCACAGCGGACAGTGAACACAGCTGCAAAGATCATCGGTGCCCCTCTCCCCTCCATTCTGGACATTTTCCTTGCACGATGCTCCAGTAAAGCTATCAGTATCTTGAAGGACCCCACCCATCCCTCCCGCAGTCTCTTCCAGCTCTTGCCATCAGGAAGACGGTACCGGAGCATCAGAGCCCACTCTGCAAGACTGCTCAACAGCTTTTTCCCCCAGGCTGTGAGAACCCTCAATTCCAATCACCTCACCTCCCTCTGAAACCTCATCCACAACCTCCTGAAACCAGGACCCTCACTCCCCTTATGTTCAGGTCAAAATGAAGCTCTCCACTCAAAACCATTCACTCTTGCTGAAAAAACTAACTTTTCCCTCAGACATCAGACACAAGCTTTCAAAACGCACACACTACAACATAGTATTACACACTGGTGCAATAAATTGAAAATATATCCAAAACTGCTAAGTTATGTTGCTTGTGGTTCTCCCCCTCAAAAACCTTTTTTACACCACAAATCATACTGCACTACTTGCTTCTTAACCTTAAATACCTCTTTTGCACAATATAATGCACAGTTATATGAAGTACTTGTATAGTCTGTCTTAGGTTATGTGTATGTATAGTCAACTATTTATAGTATATGTATAGTTAGATTACCGCTTCAGATAGTTAGCTATGTAGGTCTAAAAATTATTCTTACGTCTAGTGTTGTATGTTTATTTATGTAGCACCGTGGTCCTGCGAGACACGACATTTCGTTCCACTGTATGTCCACACGTAGCGGAATGACAATAAAGCTCAACTTGAACTTGAACTTGAACTTGATAGATGCTTTTTCTACTCCGGATGACCTGGTTTTCAATTATACTGTGCTTGATACACTTGCACCTTTAAAAACTCGGACTGTCTATTTTACTCAGTCTGCAACATGGTTTACACCTGAACTGCAACAACTTAAAACTAAGGGATGCCGCTTGGAATGTTTATTTAACATTATGCAGCATGGATGGTTTCAGTGATTATAACAGCAGTTTTGATAAGAGTGCAGATGGGCGGCGTTCTCACCAAATAAGATGGGCTTGAACACCATTGGCCAATTTAATGCAATTTGGTGTGATTTCAATTGGACATGACTCTAGGCTGCAGAACAATATTCTTCACAAATGTAGATAACCACGCGGTATCGTGAGTCCTGCCAACCGGCCAAACATGTAGGCTCAAATCTTAGACTGAAGACTCTTGTGCCTTGTGTACAAGAAAGGATGTCCCTCCTTAGTGGATAATGCATTTTTTTCACATTGCTAGCCGCTTGTGGGCTAGATCAGTGGAGGTATTTTACAAAAACCTAGGGTATGGCATAATTCCCTTTGGCCATACATACAACAACAACAACATTCCTGAACGATAAACCCACATTATACCTAAACAAAGTGCACTATTAAATACAATTCAAAGTGAACAGCATTAAATATAAAAACACATGTCAAATGGATGCGCAATAATTGCAGATGCAATAGATGTAATAAACTGCGACAGCACACACTCCACACATAGAAAATGGTTAATAATTACTTTGCAATAATGCATATATGTATACATTTAAATGATCTTGAAAAATCTGCCATCTTGATTTCTACGTTGTTAAAATAATAATAATAATAATAAAAACACTTTGATGACCAAAACACAGGTAAAAACTATGCTAACCAGTAGCGTGCACAGACCTCCGGAGGGGCAGGGGAGAAATTGTGTGTCAAGGGCAGTGAGGGTCCCCATCGGTAGAAGTCATGCTCTGGGGGCACCTAGATCGTACTGAAAGAGCACTTTAGAGTTGTCGATTAAAAGGGTAGTGGCTCGAGCCCCCCAGCCCCCTAGATCTGCTGGATGTCCTCACTTGCAGCAACCAAACTCCACCAAGGTGATTTATATATACCACTACTACTGTGTTGTCTGAACACAGTGAACATCAAAACATTGTGGTTTCAACACCTCAGAATGGAAAGCCTTCAGGGCTAAGAACACAGCAAGCAGCATTAAGCGGATGATATTTATCCAGGTGCCAAAGAATGATCTTCCATAGCCCAATGTGCTCCAGCCCTTGCTCGTTGCTCGTCACTAAGTAAGTCACACTAAGTGGATGGAGAAATTAGTTAGCCATAGGGCCTGTTTACACCTGGGGCCTCATTTATAACCATTGCGTACGCAATACGCACAATCTTCCCCTGACTGGGATTTATAAAGTGATTTTTGCGCAGGTTCTGGCGTACGCATGGTTTTATAAATCTGAAAACCTTTGTGCGTACACAAAATCTAGCTTTTGAGCGTATGTACACTTTTAGGATGAAATCCACGGAGAGTTTTATAAATGAGACCCCTGGTCTTTTCACGATTGGATAGCTATCCGATCAGACAAAATGCATGAAGTGACCAGGTGTTTAACAGCCCCATAGTGTCAGCTTCTGACATAGTATAGTGTGAGATGAACTTGAAGAGGACAGCTCCAGCTCCAGTGATTATAAAATTAGCATTCTTTGATCACTTTTTTCACACCTTTATTTATATAGTGCTTTATGCAATACAGATTGTGTAATTAAACCACACAATGTTGTTTTGCCTGGTCAGAGGAGAACAGGCCCCCTAACTGAGCCTGGTTTCTCCCAAGGTTTTTTTCTCCGTTTTTGTCACCGATGGAGTTTGGGTTCCTTGCCGCTGTCACCTTTGGCTTGCTTAGTTGGGGACACTTAATTTCTGCCAATATTATCGACTTGACTGCAAAGACACTATTGGAAGAGAACTGAACTGAGCTGGACGATGACATCACTGAATCAACAATTAACTGACTTTAACTGAAAAATACTCTTTTTAGAGCTGCTTTACAGCAGAATTGAATTTTGTTTGCATTAGTGACACACTATTTTCCTGTTTAACACTGTAAATCGGCTTTGACACAATCTGTTTTGTATAAAGTGCTATATAAAGGTGACTTGGTTGATTCAATTAATTGATTAAATATAAACATTTGATATAACAAACAACACATATACATTTAATAAGGTAATCATAAAAACTGCTCATTCAGGGACAAAACAAATATCTCTGGAAATCACTGCTGGGGGGCACATATTGCTACTTAAAAGAAAAGTTCATTTCTGACCTTGGTTGAGATCAGAGCTAGCCACAGTATGGCCCACCACTATTTGCATAGTTTAAAGGTCACAGTTTAAACAGTGGTTCTCATTCACTTAGCATTTGTACAGACATTTTCACAAACAAATCATGATTGACTAAAGAAAATCATAATAAAATGTATTCTAAATTTATGAAAAAATATGAAAAAACTGAAAGCACACTTACTGACTGTGTTGGTTAACAAATGCTGTATAGCAGCAGAGATCTTGGACATGCAGCAGTATTGGACACTTTGGGAGTGTAAACGGGGGTTGCTTGTAATGCTGTCCTGTTCAAGGATTATAATGCATTCAAACACACTGTTTAGATGCATGAGTGGCTTTATGAGCACTAGGAAGAGGTCAAGGCATTCTGGAGCACTGAACTCCACATCATCTCTCAAAGAGCTTGAGGCTGTTCTGCATAAGCAGTGCAGCAGTGGGCCCTTTACATGAACACCAAAAAGCGTTGAAAATATGCTAAAGGTAATGAATGGTACTGATTCTTATTTGGTCTCTGATATTAATAAATGTTTATATTTTTTCCTCCTGTGTATCTAAAACAAGCTAAACAAATTAAACGGTGATGCATGCACACACACACACACGCACACACACACTTCTATATGTTCTTTTGAGAACATACACACAGTAATATTAGTTTCTTCTTTTTCATTGTTTCAGTTGGCATATGTTAAACATCTCTCATATCAATAATTTTTGTTCAGCATCTTTCATACTAACTAAGGTCCAGGTCCAGTTAACGTATTCCTTTATTACTTCAATGAGTGTCTTACATTGTGGTAGTTTGGGCTTTCTTCAGCCAATTTCTTACATCCATAAAGGGAATTATTCCTTGTGCAACGTGAACAATTAATATTTTTAGGTTACTGCAAAACCCAGTCTCTCAAAGTCATCTAATGCATTTCCTGAGTGTGACGCACTAACAAGTGGAGGAATGGAAGCATAATGAAATTAAGACTCTGATTGGAAAGATTGTATTTATGCATTCATTTTGTGAATTTGTGTGTGTGTGTGTATCTATTGGCAGTGAAATGTGGTTTGCATGTATGCTATAAACTGGTGGAAATGGCCAAAATTCACTGGGGGGGGCTCTAGATTAAAAAAGGTGGGATTAAAAAATGTTTAATGAAACATTCAACTTATTTCTTTCTGCAATTCTGCACCTGCAATTCTGGCCAAATTAAAGATATGCTGTGTGTGAATTTGCACGTTATAATGTAAACATCATTAATGACCCCGTTTTTATAAAAACAACAAAAAAACTGATTTGATTAGTGAAATGAAAGAATGATTTAATAAAAATTGAGAATGATTATTGTCTCTAATTGGCCTGTTTAGCAAAGCCCTCAAAACACTTCTTATTTAGTGGTAAAGTATTGCATGATTTGTAGATTATATTTAATAGTTTACACTATTACCGAACCTAGCTGTATAGAGAGGTTGTGATGAAATGCTGGGTTGGCCGAGACCACGAGCAGTTCTGTCTTAGCAAGGTTGAGTTGAAGGTGATGATCCTTCATCCAGCCAGAAATGTCTGTCAGACAGACTGCAATGCGAACAGCTACTGTCGGATCGTCTGATTGGAATGAGAAGTAGAGTTGAGTGTCATCAGCATAGCAATGATAGGAAAAGCCATGCTTCTTAATGACAGATCCTAAATATGACATGTAGATGGAGAAGAGAAGTGATCCAAGCACTGAGCCTTGAGGAACCCTAGTAGCAAGAAGTTGTGACGTAGAAACATCACCCCTCCAAGACACCCTGAAGGACCTACCAGAGAGGTAAGACTTGAACCACAGGAGTGCGGTTCCTGAGATGCCCATCTTCAAGAGGGTGGACAGGAGGATCTGGTGGTTAACTGTGTCAAAAGCAGCAGACAGATCCAGCAAGATGAGTACTGAGGATTTGGAAGCTGCTCTTGCCAGTCTCAGGGCTTCAGTAACCAAGAGCAGTGCAGTCTCAGTTGAGTGGCCGCTTTTGAAGCCAGATTGGTTGCTGTCCAGGAGGTTGTTCTGTGCAAGAAACATAGAGAGTTGGTTGAACACAACTCGCTCAAGTGTCAACTGCAATGAACGGAAGAAGGGATACTGGTCTGTAGTTTTCTAAAAGTGCTGGATTTAGAGAGGGTTTCTTAAGCAGTGGGGTTACCCGAGCCTGCTTGAATGCTGTGGGAAATGTACCAGAGTGAAGAGAGCTGTTGATAATGTGAGTGAGTGTGGGTATAACTGAAGAAGAAATGGCCTGAAGGAGGCGAGTGGGGATAGGATCAAGTGGGCAGGTAGTAGGGTGATTGGAAAGGATAAGTTTAGAAACATCTGCCTCCGAGAGTGGAGAGAAGGAGGAGAGAGAATGAGTATTTGTGGTTATGAAGTTTTTGTTAGTTTGTGGTGTGGAGAATTGGTCGCTGATGATTCTTGTTTTATTTATGAAGAATATTTCAAAGACATCAGCAGTATGAGTTGATGAAGGAGGGGGTGGAGGAGGACAAAAAAGAGAAGAAAATGTTTTGAAAAGCGTGCGTGAGTCAGAACAGTTGTTAATTTTGTTGTGGTAGTATGTTGTTTTAGTAGTGGATATACTTGCAGAGCAGGAAAAGTGGAGTGACTGATATACACTAAGGTCAGTAGAGTTTTTTGATTTGCGCCACTTCCTCTCTGCAGCCCTGAGTCTAGAGCGATGTTCCCGGAGAACATCAGACAGCCAGGGGGCAGAGGAGGTGGTGCGTGCTAGTCTGGGTGAAAGGGGGTAAAGTTGTCTAAGCAAGATGTTAGAGTGGAGAAAAGAATGTCAGTAGCAGTGTTTGTGTCCAGTGCTGAAAACTGAGAGGGTGGAGGAAGCGAGGATGAAACCATAGAGGATAGGCGAGTGGGAGAGTGAGCGTAGGTTACACCGAAAGGTGATCTGTGGAGGAGTGTGTGCTGTGTCCGGAGTCAGTGTAAGGTTAGAAGTGATGAGGAAGTGGTCTGAGGTGTGCAACGGTGTAACTAAAGTGTTGTCCGTTGAGCAGTAACGTGTGTAGATAAATTCCAATTGGTTACCTGATTTGTGAGTAGCTACTCACAACTACTTGTAGCTACTTGTAGTAGACATGTGCTTGAGATCAAATGAGGCAAGCAGAGTGTTGAAGTCAGCAGCCTGTGGTTTATCTAGGTGGATGTTGAAGTCACTGAGTAGTACCAGAGGAGTACCGTCCTCAGAGAAGTTTGAGAGTTACACATCCAACTCATCTAAGAAGTTACCCAGTTGACCTGGGGTTACAATACATAACTACAAAATGGATTGTAACAGGGTGGGTAATAGTAATCAATCAATAATCAAATTTCCATTCTTTGGAAATAAGTAGACCCGTCCCTCCATCCCTTCCAATCGAGCGTGGGGTGTGGGAAAAATTGAAATTAGTGGAGAGGGCTGCAGGAGTGGCAGTGTCCTCAGGTTTGATCCAAGTCTCAGTTAGGGCCATGAGGTTGAGACTTGAATGAGTAGCAATAGATGAAAGAAAGTCTGATTTGTTTACAGCAGACTGGCAGTTCCAGAGACCAATTGGGATAGAGAGTAAAGTAATAGAGGACATAGGGACAGTACGCAGATTATTAGGATTGCGCTGCCTCTAACGTACAGTGCGTGATTTACGAGTGTTAGGAGTAATAGTAGAGATTTGAAAGCACATATTGAGTACAACTGACTAGAACAAGCAGATGAGAACAAGTTATACAAAAAGTAAAGAAAGGGGGGGGAAAAAAGCAATACTCAAGTGCCTTGTTGGTGTCCTTGCTCGGTGGAGTTGCGCAGGTAGTCGATGGTCTTTACACTCATCGGTCTTCACACGAGGGCTGCCGCGGTGTACTGAGCAAATATATACTCCCCTGATTCCATGTTATTGAAGTCAGCTGGCCACGCCTTACTACTTGTTAACCGAAACTGCAAAGTCACGCTATACGCACGAGAACAAATGTGACTTGAGCACGCGTTTACCACGGTAAACACAGTAAACAAAACAATGTGTCCTAGTAACGGCAACCGCGCTAAAACACTTGTAAACACTTACATACTGCTGTCCTCTTCTGCTGCTCGACTGCTTCTCAAAATATCAATATTGTAAAACAACAGTTCTATTTTGGAAACATACTGTATAAAAAACATGAAAATAATCTTAAACTTTAGTTTGCAGTGTTTGTGCTTGGATGTATTGTTAAAAACCTGTAAAAGAACAATCCAAATACAATATTTAAAGACTTAAAGTTTTTGTACAATAACATGCATATTTTGTGCTGCACTTGCAAGAGAAACCCTTGTACTTTTTTGACTGAGACCAGTTGATTTTTTTTTGGGTGGAAAGCTATAGTTTCTGTGAAAACATGTTTTACTAATGTGTCTCATTACAAGAGTTTTGTACATTTGTGCAGTGAAAATGTTGAACAGTTTGAGAATGGAACCTGCAACAGAAACCGTGTTGGTGGTAAAGGGGTATAGGAGCATGTGACCACCTGTCTTGATTTTTGTTGACAGCCAGAGGCGGAACTAAATTTGACAGAGACAGTCACCTTTAAATTATTTATGCAGGAAAAACCCTGCCTTGAATGAAATGCATTTAATATTTTAAGTATAAAATGTTTCTTCAAATTCTGATAAAATGTTAGAACCAACAGCCTTGTGCATAAAGCATGGTTGTGCTTCGGGTGATCCTTGAAAGAGTCCCAGCTCTAGGTCATTTCTGATGCCGTCCCCTCCACTCTCTCCCACTTGTGCTCTCTCTGTACTGTCCTGTATAAATAAAAACAAAAACACCAAAAATAAATAATCATAAAATATCAACTTTGATATTGTGAAATATCTTTAACTGAGAACTGAATGCAAAACAAGTCACATACAATATTTTCACTTTACAGTTCAAAAAGAGTGGGGTTGGAAACAAAGTGCACAACACTATTCATTAAACACTTATTTAATGTATTCAGATGAAAGTTTACAATATTAACAAATTATTCACAAGCAGTTTTTCAGAGCCCCCAGTTACACTGTTTTAATTAGAATCCTAACTATACGTTGTATTTAGTAAAACAAGTATAATCAAATTAAGTAAATTTTTGTTAAACTAAGTAAAATCAAAACCTATCACAAAAGGTCAATGAATCTCTACCAGAAGTGACAGTTCAATGTAGCAGATGAGCAATTCCTTACCAAATTGCCAATAATAAGCTGGATCCTTGATGACTTTACAAGGGGAAAGAAGAAATGGTTTACTGAAAAGTTCTTAAAAAGCAGGATTTAGTTTTATACCATTCCTTTAAAGAATCTTAATTTATTTAAATTGTACCGACAATTGCCATTATTTGATATTCAGAAAACATGAACAAAGTATGTTATCTTTGAGACTGTTATTATATGATTAAAAATATAACACACCTAATGCATGCCTCACTCAGAAAGATGACAACGGTCATATTTTCAAACTTTTCAAACAAAAAGAAAGGCGCGCACAGTTTCATTGGCCTGTTTCCTGGATGACAGCCAGATTAACCAATCATGATCAAAGCAATAGGTAGAACAACAACCTTTTTTTAGAAAGGTAAAACAACCAATAGAAATTGTTTCAGCGTGGTAATGCAGCGAAATGTATTTAGTTTGTTAATGATGATAATATTTTAACATATACCTTTAGATTTTAGAATGTTTCATGATCAAAATATTGTAAAATGCTAATAAAATAATAATAATAATCTTAATAATAATTTAAAAGGCAGAAATTTCTTTTGTAATTCTGTTGAAGATATTAAGTTGATTCAACGTGCAGATCTTGTAAATAAAAATCAATGTTGATTTATAAGTGTTTTTGTTAACCTTTTTCAACCATTTAGCACGTTGTTTTAATGTTGAAATCACAACTGTCATTATTTCAACCATATTTCAACGTTGAAGGTCGGTCATGTGCCGGCTGGTTTTCAACCGTTCAGCATTAAACGTTTTATCAACGTTGTTTCAACGATGAAACAACAACTGATCTTATTTCAACCATATTTCAACGTTGAAGGTCGGTCATGTGCCGGCTGAGGAGAAGCTACGCTACGTTTTTAGTCTACATTACGCTACGTTTTATATAAAGAACTGGGATCGCTTTCGTAGTCTTTTGAATGGATAAAATATAGAAATCACTTTAATTTTCAATAGAACCTAACCAGTTGGAAGTGAAATGCCGTCCCCCCTCGAAATTCACTCTCTGGACTCCATCCCCCAAGCTGGTAGCTGAGGGCTCTAATATAACCACTTCGCCCGAAGGGAAGAGTGGAATATTAAACAGACAAAACTCGCGCCTGCAAAGCAGGGATGTCTAAGTTATCAAATCTGGCAAATGTGGACGGCGACGACCAGCCGGCGGCCGCACAGATCTCACCAATAGATATTCTGCTGGACCACGCCCAGGAGGAGGCCATCCCTCTTGTGGAATGGGCCCTCACACCTATAGGGCATTGCAATCCTTCTGATGCGTAAGCTAGGGCTATCGCATCAACAATCCAGCGAGAAAGTCGTTGCTTTGTGGCCGGCAGCCCTTTATGGCGGCCTCCAAAGCAAACGAATAACTGCTCAGACTGCCTAGACAGGCTAGAGCGCTCCAGGTATACTCTCAGAGCCCTCACTGGGCAGAGCATGTTTGGACTCTGCTCACCATCTGTAACGGGGAGCACCAATAGGGAGATCACCTGAGCTCTGAATGGAGTTGGGAGCACTTTAGGAACAACCATGTCTCGGTTTTAGGACGACCTTACAGTCATTAGGCCCAAACACAAGACACGAGGCGCTGATCAACAGCGCCTGCAAGTCGCCCACTCACTTAACCAACGCTAAAGCCAGGAGGAAGGCAGTTTAATCGATAAGGGCCGTAATTCGGCCGAGTTGAGCGACTCAAAAGGGGGCCCTTTTAGGGCTCGCAGGACTATAGACAAGTCCCAAGAAGGCACAGTCTGAGTGCGAGGAGAATTCAACTTCCATGCACCCTTCAGGAACTTAGCGATCAGGTCGTTCCTGCCGATTGAATGGCCAGCTTCGAGAGAATGGTTCGCTGCAATAGCTGCCACATATACTTTGAGCGTGGAGGGGGCGCGTCCTTTATCCAGCAGCTCTTGCAAAAAGGTCAGCACGTGGGACACGTCACATGAGTTTCTTTCTCTCAAGAAAGAAACTCGTAGTCTTGAGCGCAAATGGAGAAAAACTAACTTGGAAGTTTTTAGAATTGCGTGGAAAAACAGTATGTCCAGCTATAGACAGGCTCTAAAAGCTGCCAGGGCCGAGCATATCCACAAACTCATAGAAAATAACCAAAACAATCCAAGGTTTTTATTTAGCACAGTGGCTAGATTAACAAATAACCAGACGCCACCCGATCTAAATATTCCCTCACAGTTTAATAGTAATGATTTTATGAATTTCTTCACTGATAAAATAGATAACATCAGAAATACAATAACAAATGTAGATTCTACAGCGTATAATACTTCAGCTTCATTCATCGCACCAAAAGATAAACTGCAGTGCTTTACAACTATAGGACAGGAAGAGCTAAATAAACTTATCACTGCATCTAAACCAACAACATGCCTGTTAGATCCTGTACCCACTAAATTACTGAAAGAGTTGTTACCTGTAGCAGAAGAACCGCTTCTCAATATTATTAACTCGTCGTTGTCTTTAGGTCACGTCCCAAAACCATTCAAGCTGGCGGTTATTAAGCCTCTTATTAAGAAACCACAACTAGATCCTAGTGAACTGGCAAATTACAGACCCATTTCAAATCTTCCATTTATGTCTAAAATTTTTTTTTTTAAAGTGTCTGCTCAATTGTGCTCCTTCCTGCAAAAAAATTATCTCTAATGAAGAATTTCAGTCAGATTTCAGGCCCCACCATAGCACAGAAACTACACTTGT
>NW_015558608.1:8877-22444 GCF_001515605.1 Sinocyclocheilus anshuiensis | reverse complement strand
AGGTCCTCTGCTATTTTCAATATACATGTTGCCTCTTGGTAATATTATTAGAAAATACGGGATTAGTTTCCACTGTTCTGCTGATGATACACAACTATATATCTCAACAAGACCAGAGGAAACTTCTAAATTATCTAAGTGTAGCCAAGCCACTAGGAGGCGCTGTTGTACCTATGATGGTATGCAGGATTTCCCTTTAAATACGCACTTCCGATCAGTAAATGAGCTGCGTTTCAACTGTTTGGCACGCAGGTGGTTGTCTGTCGCTAGAAGAACAATCTCTGGTAGGTCTTTTTTTATTGGATGTTATCCGTTTTGAAGAGTGTTAACGTTTAATTTGTTGGTCATTTGTATGATTAGGTTTGTGAGGTATTTAAATTAGTGCTGGCTTATGCGTCGCTGGTCAAAAGCCAGTGACTTACGATCGTGTAAACGGTATGGGATGATGTCAGTGGTGTGTAATCATGTAACTGCTCTTTTAGTGATTTTTAGGTGTCTTAAATTCTCATGTTGGTTATCTTGGGCTGGAGGAGTGTCAGATGCTGAACGAGCAGCATAGCATACTGCACCTGAGCGTTGACTATTTATGGTAGGGTGTTTTATGGTGTAAAACGATGAACCGTATACCTTTGTACATACTAAGCTGACACTCTTTTATACAAGAGTGTTAAAAGAGTCCTCTCTTCTTTAGGAAGTATATGGTGATGATTGTAGCTCTTTAATGGTGTGTGATCAGCTAAAGTTTCAAAGGTATTTATTTAAAATGTTATTGTGAGGCTAGTATACTTAACATTTTAATACTGTTGACTAATAAATTTATAGATAGTGGTTTCTTTTTGAAATTGTAATGTTTGTTTTTCTTTATATTTGTGTAATTAAATTAGCTGTCCTGATTGAGAAGGTTGGACTGCATAACATGGGTTAACCAATTGTGTTTTGTTTAATGTTTTCTCTTTTTAGAGTTGTTTCGGTCCAGCTCAATTTATCACTGTTTTCCCTGCCTTGAAATTGTATTCTCTTGTTTTTGTGAATTGTTTATTTTGTTTTCTTTCACTCTTGTTGTTGGCCCATGACTATTGTTTATTGTTTGGTCCGTTTATTTTACATGCCAACGAAGCCATTACTGGCAGCTTACTCATTGTAACTATATAGGGAGGAAGTATATTCACATGTGTGCTGTGGCTTTTTTTTTTGTATTTCATGCTTTGAAGTGCCATGTATGAAAACTGAAGTTTGTAGATTGGGTTTATTGTATTTAATTTTGGTGTTAATTTCATTCTTATTTTCTTTGAGAGTGATATTATCCTCTGCAGGTATTTGTGTTTCCATCTTACATGAGTAAATTTAGCCAGCTTGGAAGTGAAACTACTTGATTACTTGGTTAATAAAATTGAAACTGTGTTTATAGTAATTCTGTCTTAAGGATATTCTTTTATTTGAATAGCTGTGCGGGAAAACCCTTTACATGGCCTGGGATCTCCTACCCAAATAAAATCGGAGTGGCGTAGTCAAGAATATAGGAGTACTTATTTTCTGCTTTACCACATAAGCTAATGGAGTGTGTAAAAAATGTAAAAGATTGGATGACCAATCATTTTCTCCTATTAAATTTAGATAAGACAGAGATATTACTTATTGGACCAAAAAACAGTACACAGAATTACAATTTGCAACTAGACGGATGTACTGTTACTTCTTCTACAGTCAAAAATCTGGGTGTTATATTAGATGGCAACTTGTTATTTGAAAATCATATTTCCCATTTTACAAGAACAGCATTCCTCCGTCTTAAAAACATTGCCAAGCTACGAAACATGTTACCTGTTTCTGATGCAGAAAAGCTAGTTCATGCATTCATGACCTACTTATTGGACCAAAAGACAGTACACAGAATCTCTTGGATTACAATTTGCAACTAGACGGATGTACTGTTACTTCTTCTACAGTCAAAAATCTGGGTGTTATATTAGATGGCAACTTGTTATTTGAAAATCATATTTCCCATTTTACAAGAACAGCATTCCTCCGTCTTAAAAACATTGCCAAGCTACGAAACAGCAAAACTCTGGACTTTTGGTAGTACCTAGGATAGCAAAGTCCACTAAAGGAGGTAGAGCTTTTTCGCCTTTGCCTCCCAAACTCTGGAATAGCCTTCCTGATAACGTTCGGGGTTCAGACACACTCTCTGTTTAAATCTAGATTAAAGACGCATCTCTTTGGCCTAGCATTCAAATAATGTATCTCATAATCTAGTACTGCAGTTATATCTGATCAAATGCGCATTATTATTCTTTAGCTTGGGTTAAACAAATAAATTTAGCTTGGTTGAAACAGCAGCTACGCTAATTATGTCTCTATTTGTTTCTGGATCCAGAACACCTGAGAAAAGATGATGCCAACCCCTCAGAGGACCTCATATGATGCCAACTATGAAACAACATACAGAACTACCAAATTTTGCTATAAGTTTGATTGCATCATATAATAATTGCTGTTAATAGTGTTCATCGTCTGTTTGATTACGTCTTTAATTGATTTTTCCGTACATTTCTGCCATATGTTTATTAACTGACAGTCACCACTGATAAGCTACTACTAAATATTGTAGAAACCTAATTTGCTGTAAAGTTGCTTTGCAACGATTTGTATCGTGAAAAGCGCTATACAAATAAACTTGATTTGAATTGAACATGATATCGGGTCCAAACCCTGTGCTGAACACCAGATAAGGAAGACCGACCATTTTTGGCTGTAAAGCCGTCTTGTAGATTGGCGCTCTTGCCTCAAATGGTATTGCTCACTCTCACTGGGAGCTGATTAAGCCCCCGTCGAGGCACCATACATGAAGGCTCCACAGCTCCGGCTGGGGATGCCAAATCATGCCTTTCGCCTGTGAGAGAAGGTTCCTCCTCAGCAGAATGGGCCACGGGGCTGCTGCTGAGAGTTGCACTAGCTCCGGGAACCAAGCCTGGTTCCTCCAGAGCGGGGCCACTAGGAGGAGAGAGCACTTGGTCTCCCTGACCCGCCTGATGACCTGAGGAATCAGGGCGATTGGGGCAAAAGCGTATAGGCGAGCACTGGGCCAATCGTTTTTCGATTCAGAAAGAGGTCTGAGAGGAAATCTGCAAATTCTTTTAGGAAATCTGTATACGGCCCTGGTGGTGTATACACAGTAGCCAGAGCAAGAGATACGATAGATTTCTTTTGCATATCTGACAGTGTAACATTAAGCAGAAGTATTTCGAATGAGTTAAACCTGTATCCTGTCTTCTGAGTAACAGGAGCCACCACCGTCATGCTGTCCGACTGGACCAAGACATGTTGCCCTTTCAAGGCTGGAAGGAAGGTTTTCAGGGCTAAAAAAACTGCCAACATTTCTAGGCAGTTGATATGCAGGCGTTGCTCCGGGGCTGAACAGGAGCCGAACGCCGGAAGCGTTTCGTAAGTGTTTCATAAGGCCCAGCAACCTCTGAAAAACCATTAGGGGGCGTGTCGTCCCCGATTTGAGGGACGCCGCCAATCGCTGAATAGTCAGGGATCGTTCCGGCGTAACCCATGCCCGCATTTGGGCGGAGTCTAAAATACTTCCCAGAAAGACCGCTCGCTGCCTGGGTAACAACTGACTCTTGTGCGGATTGATGATCAACCCAAGGCGCTCCAAGTGGCTGAGTAACAGCTCTCTGTGAGCAGCCAACTCCCGTTCTGTCTTGGCTAGAAACAGCCAATCCTCGAGGTAGTTTAGAACACGGATTCCCATCTGTCTCAGAGTGGAAAGAGCCGCGTCTACACACTTCGTGAAAGTACGCGGGGCCAGAGACAGTCCAAACGGAAGGACCGTATACTGATAGGCCACTCCCTCGAACGCGAATCTCAAGAACGGTCTGTGATGGAGTGCTATGTGAATGTAAAAGTATGCATCTTTCAGATCCACAGTCAAAAACCAGTCCTAGGGGCAAATGTGCGCGAGGATCTGTTTTAAAGTTAACATCTTGAACTACTGGCGCATAAGCGAGTGGCTCAGACACCTGAGATCCAGAATGGGTCTGAGCCCGCCATCTTTCTTTGGGATGAGGAAGTAGCGGCTGAAAAAGCCTGACTCGCTGTTCGCTGGGGGCACTATTTCCACAGTGCCTTTTGCAAGCAACGTCTGCACCTCTTATCGGACAACGAGTGCTTCGTTGTCTGGAACAGAAGTTTGGATGATGCCTCTGAAGCGAGGTGGCCTGCGAGCGAATTGGAGCGAGTAACCTCGTTTATTGTATGTGGGTCCGCTATCACAGCGGTAAAACATTCGGGTATACGCTGCACCTGCAGGGCGTGACCCGCTAGAAACGAAACTCCATTGCTCAGAGGTGCTCGGAGGGATGGAAGATGAAAGCGAGCTGTTTTTCGGGGCGTTCCGGCCGAGACAAGAACAGAGCCCCTCCTCTTTCTCTCTGGCGCATCAGGACGGCTCTGGGTCCAGCACAACTCGTGGGCGGGGACCTTGACGCTTCGGGAAGGGGAAGCGTTTCGCCGTCCGGGAGCGCTGTTGGAGTCCAGGCTCCGATTTGCGTTGGGGCTGAGGCTGTGCTGGCTTTGCAGGCTGAGTGGCGGGGTTCTTCTGGCGGCTCGCAGCCACAGGGCCAGAGCGCTTGGGGAGGAAGTGACACAGCGCCTGCGACGTCTTCGGAGCCTCCGAAAACCTCTCTGCAAACCCATCCACTGCGGGGCCGAACAGCCCCTTCGGCGAGACCGGTGAGTCGAGGAAGGCCATTTTCTTAGCGTCCCTGATCTCAGTAAGGTTGAACCTTAGGTGGCGCTCCAGCACCACCAGATTGGCCATGGTCTTGCCGATCACCTGCGCCGTTGATTTTGTGGCGCGCAGAGCCAGATCTGTCGCTGTGCGCAGCTCCTTGAAAGCCTCCTGGTGTTCTTGGCCAGACTCGTCCATGCCGTGTAGAAGTTTGGCTTGAAACACCTGGAGAACCGCGATTGTATGTAGCGCCGAACCGGCCTGTCCGGCCGCTGCATAAGCCCTGTTGGCGAGCGCCGAGGTGGTCCTGCAGGGCTTAGAGGGATGCGCTGCATGGGCCTTCAATGTGAGGGCAGATGGCGAGCACAGATGAGCAGCAACCGCTTCCTCCAGAGGGGGGAGCTTGCTGTATCCCTTGTTGTCAGCGCCATCAACGGTGGTGAGAGCTGCTGCTGTAGAGGGATTCACCCAGGTGAGCTTTCTGTCTTGGTGAGCTCGTCATGAACTGCAGGCAAGAATGGGGCGGGGCGTTGGCGAGAGGATTGTTGACGGCTTCCCGGCAGCTACCACTCGTCCAACAGGCCGTGGGCGGGCTCTTCCGGAGCCGACCACTCGAGGCCCAGATCCTCCACCGCCTTTGAGAGGACGCGGATGAGTTCGGCGTCTGGCTTCGGTCTCGGAGCTTGAGAGGGGGGAGGGACTTCGGCTCATCGCCGGAATTTCCCCACTCTTCAGTGTCAGACGCCGCCAAGGACATGGCAAAGGAGTCGTCGGCAATAACGTCCTCACTGACAGCGTCCTCTTCAGACACACCAAATGAAACCAAGCCGCTCGCAACCGAGGAGGGACGCTGGTCATCCTGTGTGAAGCACACCGGCGAGAGGACGAGGGGAGGGTGGGGCACGCGGGTGTTGAGCCGAAGTGACCCCGCTCGAGCCCACTGAAAAAGACTTGCTGCCCCGCTGTTTCTTCCTCTTAGAAGAGAAAGGAAATGGGAGGGCTGAGCGAGGGGGACCGCCTTCGTGAAAGAAGGCGATCTGCGAGCAGAGACGGGAAAGACTCATACTCTCGCAATGGGAGCATGAGCCTTCAGTGAACGCAGCCTCTGCGTGGGTGCTGCCAAGACAGGCGACGCACTCACTGTACCCGTCCGTCTCATGCAAGGGTTCCTTGCATGAGCCACACTCGTGGCGTGACATCTGCAACAATGCGCGCTAAGAAATTTGCTCTTTAGGAATGCTCTGGCTTGCTCTTCAAGCGCCGGATGGCCGCAGTGAAACTTCACTGCTTCTGGCGTGTTTGACGGCAGCGAGCAGAGCTGGAGCTTCTTCCTCGGCTTCTTCTTGGCTTCTTCCAGAGTCAGCGAAGAGATGATCCTCGTCGCTGAAGGAAAATGATCTGTTGAATGGCGCTGCGAATTGGTTTGTGCAGCTACACAAACGTGCTACACACCATTGGTTTGTGCAGCTACACAAACGTGAACAAATCAGGCTTCAGTACAGAGTAAAACAGGAGTTTTCCCCATACACAACGTGAAGTGAACGTTCAAAAGGGAACTGGGCCTGGTTGCATTATACTGTTTTCCGGTTATGTTAATTATTATTACATTTGCAAGGAGGAGTGGAAGAAGTGTTGAGGTGAGGGGCACAGAGGAGCAGGAGACCTCTATGATGGAGCCAATGGAGGAGAAGACCATGGCAGAGAAAAACTACTAAAATCTGTGCTACACAGTTTCCTCTCATGACAGCCGTGACATTCTGCACATTGTGTTCCACAGTGGTGATTTTGTGATGTGTGCTCTGGAGTTTGTGGCCTTGCAACGAAGTTCAGCTCAAGCACTGGATCCCATGTCTGGCCTAATGCAGCTTTAATTGACTTATTGATCACAAGCTTCTAGCTTTCAGTCAATAACCTGCTTTGAGGCAGATGGTCTTCTACCAAGCTTGTCCCTCAATGAAGCATATGTTGCTCTGGTTGTATATATTATTTAGTATGAACATGCTTAACATACAGAGCAGATATGTCGAAATAAAGAAATTATTTTGCGTTTTATCATCAAAGCATTGTGTTACATGGATTTTCGGGGAACTTCCAAAGACATAATGGTATTTAAACTGAACTAATGATATGTTATATTATCTGATTTCTGTTCCATAACTCTAAACATAAGCCTCACAGAAAACATTTTGCTTTTTTTTTTTTTTTTTAAATGTTACTGTATATCCTTACAATGGAGGTACACAGACCTGAAACCTGAGTACAAACTATATTATGAGGACACAAGCCTAACCCTCATAATGTAGGCCAAACCCTCACACACACACACATAGACACACACTGTAACATCCATTTGTACTTTGTGAAGTGTTGTTTGCCTGGTCTGCAAATCTGATATTTTTCATTGATGTGTCTTGCCTTGTTTTTGGATTATCTGAATTGTCTCATCGTTTACCCTCTTGGATGTGTGTTTTTGGATGTGGTTTACCGATTGGACAGTTGTCTTGGTGTTTGACCCTTGTGTTACCCAGATTAAAAGACTGTGATTTGCCCTGTTGCTACAAATAAATCTCTGCACATGGATCCCTCTGCTTTCCCTGAGTCTGCTATGTTCCACACAGACGTAAAGTGAATAAGTCTAATTAGTCAGTATAAAATGTTACAAAACATCAGATCATTTTTGAATACAATCAATCAAATCAATCAATCAATGTAAGATTTAAAAAAGGTCATAATTGTCTACATCTATTATTTTATTTTATTTATTTTGCGGAGGCAAAACCTCCAGAAGATAAATACCTGTGTGTGTGTGTGTTTTTTTTATTGCGTTATCACAGATGCTAAAGTTGTAGCTTGCCCACTATCTACTATTATTGAGGCACAGATGAGATAAGTGTTGTAATTTAATTCTGTATGCTTGAACATTATGAATGATTTTTACCCACTCAGACTTAAACATCCTGAATCTCAGCCTCAGTCATGCTATAGTAATAATGCTCTTAGGCAGATCTGTAGAAAAACTGAATACGAGGAAGAGAGACAAGCTGCAAACCTCCTATAAAAATGTAAAATTCTCTCAGTAATTGTCAGCATGCAGTCAACAACAACAACATGCAGGAACAAAATATTTCTCAGAGTGAATTAATAGAAATGCACATTGCCCAAAAGTTCTGTTCAGTACCATTAGCAAGGTGATTCACCCGGCAACTTCACTTTACCCCTAAAGCCTGTGAAGATCTTTTACACTTCTTATTTAGAGCCGTTCCAAGCACAGAGGCTGCTGTGTTAAAGGGGTAAATTATTTATTAGTAGCTGTTGAATCTGGTCTCTCTGTACTTTTAATAGTGTTAGATCTCAGCACCATATGCTACAGTTCTGGTGGCTTAATAGCTTTCTATTATTTATAGCTACACATGAGGTGGCGGAATGACTGTAAATAAAGAGACTGGCTGTTCAAGTCCACAATAATTCAGCTTCTGGAAGCCACCATTAAAAGGAATCTTTTTTCTCATTAGGTCTGAACCAGTAGTTGTTAGTTGTTACATCAATCTGTTGTAACCTTTCCAACTAAGCAAGCAAGATGGCGCCGTGTGTGTTGGCTGGCCGTCGTTCCGTGTTGTCTATTTTAATGTTTTTTGTTTTATTTGTATGTCTTATTAGCCCTAACTACTCTCTCTGGACTTATGACTGCAAAACTTTGCTTCACATTCGTGCAGTGATGGACGATCTCACTCGGAGTGGAAAGTGTTGTTTTCACCCGCAATTCATGCCGTCTATGTCAGTGGAACCTTGGCTCAGCCTAGAGTGTGGGTACCGGCGAACTCGGCGGATTCGGAGCAATCGCCGTCGGAAGCGTAGCAGACGGGCGGACTTCGCTATCAGAGCTTTGAGGCTCAAGTGATGATGTATGACGGCTGGAAATCTGTTCTGTGTGTGTTGGTCTACAGACCACCGAAATATAACAAGGATTTCATTCAGCAGTTTTCAGTGTTTTTATCACATATTGTACCAAGTTGTGAAAACATTTTAATTCTTGGGGACTTCAATATTCATGTGTGTTGTCCAAATAAGCCTATGGTCTCTGAGGTTTTACAGCTGGTGGACTCTTTTAATTTCACACAGTTTATTTCAAATCCAACCCATGAGCAAGGCCATATTTTGGACTTGGTCTTATCTCTGGGCCTTCCTATTTGTAATGTCGATGTTTTAAATTATGCTCTGTCTGATCACATGCCTGTAATTTTTTTTATGTTGTTATGCCATGCAAACCAGTTTTGCCCTGCTTACGTGTCTGAGCTCGTTGCTGTTCGTCAAGCACCTAGGTCTCTAAGATCCAATAATAAGTTATTGCTTACTGTCCCTCGTACTCATTTAAAGTTAAAAGGGGATCAGGCCTTTGCTGTTGCGGGGCCGAAGCTCTGGAATAGTCTTCCTCAGGAACTTAGAGAAGTCTCATCTTTGAATGTTTTTAAAGTTGAAGTCAAAAACTACTTCTTGTCTTTAACCTTTGAGAGGGTGGGCTAGTCTTTGTTGTTAGTAGGATCTGTGTTTTAATGAAGTGTTTTTTTTTTGATTGTACAGCACTTTGGTCTGCAGGTGCAGTTGTAAAGTGCTCTATAAATAAAGTGAATGAATGAAATTAATGTTACTCGCTGCAGAACAGAAAGTATTTAAATTGATAGTATTGCTAGAAAAACAAGCATTTCTTCAGACATGATTACAATAGGCATTACCCATTTATGGTTATTTACATAGACTTCCATCTTGGTTCATCCCAGGGGTTGTACATCTGCCAAGTGCAATGGTCCTTCTTCCCAACTTTAACTCTTCTTCTGGAAAAAAAAATAAAGTAGATAAAATAGAAAAAAAAAAAGAACGCTAGTGTTAAAGGGTCACATTTTTTTTATAATAAATTCAAAGAAACCATTAGGTAGATTACAACTAGAAAAGTGTTAGTTTTAGAATGTCAAGTTTTTTTTTTAATAAATAAAAAGAAAACAAGTAGATAGAATAGAAATAGAATAGAGAGTGCTAGTGTTAGAGGGTCAAGTTTAGATGGAATTGAATATGGCTAAAGAATCAGCTGATTGAGTTGGGCAGGTTATTCCACCAGCTGGGAATAGTTAAGGTGAAAGTCTGTGAAAGTGATTTTTTGCCTCTTTGGGATGGTACTATAATATAATGTGCATATATAATATAATGAGCTTCTGGAGGGCACATAAGTCTGAAGAATTGAATTTAGTTAAAGGGGTGCAGAGCCAGTGGTTGTTTTGTAGGCAAACATCAATGCCTTTTATGCAAGCGACTATTGATAGCCAGTGCAAATTGATGAACAGAGGTGTGACATGAGCTCTTTTCGGGTCATTAAAGACTAATCTTGATGCCGTGTTCTGGATTAGCTGCAGAGGTTTGATAGAAGTGGCTGGAAGACCTGCCAAGAGAGCATTGCAATAGTCCAGTCTGGACAGAACAAGAGCTTGAACAAGGAGTTGTGTAGCATGTTCCGGAAGAAAGGGCCTGATCTTCCTAATGTTGTATAAAGCAAATCTGCAGGACCGGGCAGTTTTAGTAAAGTGGTATGTGAAATTCAGCTGGTCATCAATCACAACTTCAAGATTCTTGGCTGTCCTGGGAGGAATTATGGTTGATGCACTTGCTGGATGGAGAAATTGTGATGAAGTGATGGGTTTGCTGAAACCACAAGCAGTTCTGTCTTGGCAAGGTTGAGTTGAAGGTGACGGTCCTTCATCCAGCAAGAAATGTCTGTTAGACAAGCTGAGATGCGAGCAGCTATCGTCGGATCATCAGGATGGAATGAGAGGTAGAGTTGAGTGTCATCAGCATAGCAGTGATATGAAAAGCCATGTTTCTGAATGACTGAGCCTAGTGATGCCATGTAGACCGAGAAGAGAAGTGGTCCAAGAACTGAGCCCTGAGGCACCCCAGTAGTTAGATGTTGCGACTTGGACACCTCACCTCTCCAAGATACCTTGAAGGACCTATCTGAGAGGTAAGACTCAAACCACTGGAGTGCGTTCGATCTGGTGGTTAACCGTGTCAAAAGCAGCGGACAGTCGTGGGGAAGTCTTCCAGGCTGGCCTGGAAGAGATGGGGCAGACGGTGTCTAAACAAGACGTCAGAGTGGAGCAGAAAGTTGGCATCAAGTGATGAGAACTGTTTAGGGTAGCCGTAGTTAACACTCACTTGTGATCAAAAGAGGCAAGCAGAGTGTGGAAGTCTGCAGCCTGAGGTTTATCTAGCTGGATGTTGAAGTCTCCAAGCATAACTAGGGCAGTACCATCCTCAGGAAAGGTTGAAAGCAGCACATCTAATTCATCTTAGAAGTTACCTAGTGGTCCTGGGGGTCAATAAACAACTACAAAATGGATTTTAAGAGGGTGGGTGACAGTAATTGAATCTGATTCAAAGAAGCTGTTGATATCCAGAGATGGTAAAGGATTAAATCTCCAATCATTAGAGATAAGCAGACCAGTACCTCCACCTCTTCCAGTCAGACGGGGGGAGTGGGAAAATTAGAAATTATTGGAGTGTGCTGCAGCTGTAGCAGTGTATAATATGATTCCTAATAGTTTATAAGCCCTGACTTGCATCACTTACGCTCATTTTAGTAACAGTATTCTAGTTCATTTCAATAAAAATGTTCATAATAATTTAAAATTGTGCATTTGAATTTAATAAGCACTTATTAGCACCGATCTCAATTAAAATATACCAAATGTCCTAAGAAACTTGTATGACTTTTCTTCCCATGAAACTAAATGAAAATGTATGGTAAATGATCACTTGTTACGGGGCAAACAAGACGTGAGACGTACGGATCCATTTGCAAGCTTTATTAAGGGCGTGGTCAAAACAGGCGAGGGTCAGGCAATGGCAAACAGGTATATAGAAGACAAAACAAGAGCAGTCCAGTAAACAAGCGAGGGTCAGTCGACGGTGAACATAATCCAACAGGGGCGAGACTAGAGGGATAATCCAGGTACAAGGCAAAGATCAGAACACGAGAAAACAGACAAGGCAAGACTAAGATAAGGCTAGGAAAACTAAGCAGGCTCCGTAAGGTAGCTATCAGCTATAGCAGCAGTGTTGCCAACTGCTTTCAATTGAAAGTAGCTAAAACTGGTAGCTAAATGTCACTAGATGACATCACAATGGCAAATTCACTGATCTATATAAAGATGAACGTAGATCAGTGGGCAAGATGAGAACTTAGATAAGGTTTGTCCAAGCAGTTGCTATATTTGTCCCTAAACTTTTGAAAAAAAGTCTCAAAAGGGGCTGGGAAGTCGCTAAATCTAGCTACAAAGTAACTAAATTGGCAACACTGTATAGCAGTGATACACGCTAAACAATACTCAGCAGTTTGAAAAGGATCTGAGTGGGTGTAATATAGTGAGTGTGAGATTGGTTACAGCTGTGTGCAATCAGTGCAGTGGATGATGGGATATGTAGTCCGGGATGACATGCAACAGTTTGTGTAGTGTGAGAGTCAATGTAACGGAAGAGTGACCTCTGGTGGTGATTGAACGGAAGTCCATGGACCGGATTTGTGATATCACTGGCTGTCAGATTAAGTTGCAGTTTTGCTTGTTGTTCCTGATTTAAATTTAAGTCTCCTTGCAAGCTAAGTGAAAACTGTACTGCTAGTATTGCATCACACACACACACACACACATTGGTATGTGTGGTTTACAGGACTTTTCATAGGTGTAATGGTTTTTATTCTGTAAAAACTGTTTTTTCTATCCCCTAACCCCAACCCTACCCCTAAACCTACCCCTCACACAAAGCTACAGGCATTTTTAGATTCTCAAAAAAAAAAAATTTTTGTTTGTTTTTTAAATCATTTGGTTTACAGGGACAAAGGAAGTGTAAACCTCATAAACCACGTTGTAATACCTAACATTATACACATTTGTGTCCTCATAAACAATATAAACCTGTATACACACACACACACACACACACTGAAGCAGTAAATTCTGTGACTGTTTTTCCCCCTTTGTCTTAGTCATGACTCACTCACAAAGACAAACAAACTGATGGTTTCAGTTATAAGAATTTTTGCATAAAACTGTAATTGTAATCAGGTAGGTGAAAACCAGTGAACCAATACTTTCCATCTTTACTGTAACTGCACAACAGCAGTGTTGGGGAAAGTTACTTTTAAAAGTAATGCATTACAATATTGCGTTACTCCTAGGGTTTAAATTGGGCCGGGGCCGTCCAGGGCTAAGCCCCGGCACATAGACTCCAGGGCTCGACATAAACACTTCATTAACGCCAGATAAGTAACATGATTAAAACATCAGTAACCAAAAATAACTACGTAAACACCAAAATGCAAGTATTATTCTGATTTTAATACATTGAGAGTAAGTGGCGAATAGTGGATATAGCTACTGTATATAATGCATCTATTGATGGAATAAGGTTGCGCTACTTAGGCGAGGCTCACGCAGCCTCTCCAGGAGAAATCAAAACGCGCAACACTAAGAAACTCAGCATCCTGAGGTAAACATTCAAAATGGAAATTAGGACACTTACATTTTAGGCGGAATCACAGCGCATCTCACAGCAACCAGCCGATTCATTGCTGAATGATTCCGTGTTTTAAACAAATCAGTTGTCAAATTTTCATTAGCCCATGCACAAACATCTGATGCATCTGCCGTTTGAAAGAATCGTTTGAATGAATGACTCAATGACTCACTCATTCGGGGAAGTCGTGGCCTAATGGTTAGCGAGTCGGACTCGTAAGCCAAAGGTTGTGGGTTCGAGTCTCGTACCGGCAGGGATTGTAGGTGGGGGGAG
>NW_015558608.1:2042-8473 GCF_001515605.1 Sinocyclocheilus anshuiensis | reverse complement strand
AGTGTTAGGGAAAGTTACTTTTAAAAGTAATGCATTACAATATTGCGTTACTCCTTAAAAAAGTAACTAATTGCATTACTTAGTTACTTTTTATGGAAAGTAATGCGTTACGTTACTTTTGCGTTACTTTTTCTCATTTGAGCTGGGCTTGCTAATTTGTTTTTAATGTAAAAATTTCTATTTTTGGCAAATGTAAAGGCCCTTTCACACCAAAAGTGAAATGAATAAGCAGCCATTCTGGATTACATGAAGAATGCAGGAGAAGAAAGTTCTTCAGCAATCTTCAGCAATAAAAAAAAAAGAAAGAAAAACAAATCAACAAAGTAATTTTTGCTTATTAATATGGTTGAATTGGATCATCGAAGTTCGGCAGCAAAGATATTGGTTAATAAAATGGGATTAAATGCATAACAGGTATTTGTGTTATTTAATACATTTAATTATTGCAGGTTTGCATCGCACTGTTTTCATTCATTTTGAGGAATACTGAATCTGTTTTTGTGCAGGTGAGATGAGTAAATAGTCTAGAACTACAGTAACACCATGTTCACACAGTGCCTCTGCACTTACTCCTGATTTCTCTCAACATGGCAACACGAGAACTGTCAGTCAACAAATGGGAAAACTTATTTGAAAAAGTAACTCAGATATTTTATTGTAAATTAAAAAAGTAATACGTTACTTTACTAGTTAATTGAAAAAAGTAATCTGATTACGTAACTTGCGTTACTTGTAATGCGTTACCCCCAACACTGCACAACAGCAGGTAGATTTAGATACTAACCACTCTTTTACACTTGTACATGCCATGGATAAACTTTCAAATTTCAACTGAATTGTTTCCTTCTGCACATAGCCAGGGTTTAAATGTCTATCTCTAAAGGCAAAGCAGCTGTTCATATTCAAATTCTAACTCTGAATGAGTGTTTTTGCTTCTTCCTCTTGTTTTTTGCAGTCTCAGCACAAATGCATTGTGATCTTTGCGCTGGTGTGCTGCTGTGCTGTGCTGATAGCACTAATATTCTCTGCTGTAGATGTGTGGGGGGATGACGAGGACGATATCGCTGAAGGAAAATGTAGCAGTGCCTGCCGGTAAGCAAAACTCACCCATCACACCTAACACGTGACAATACAAACAAACGAAAAAATTAATTGTCTGAATAGCCTGAAATTAAGCGTATTGGACCTATTTAGTCTTTTTTTTAATTCTGCTTTGAAGACTTTGCTTAACCTAATTATATCATTTTATTGATTCACAATATTATCTATATTTAGAGAATGTGTCTTTACAAGTTTATTTTGAATTAGAGCATCGACACATTTATTTTTAATAAAACATCCTGAATGATGATTTGCATGCCTCAGTACAGTCTTTGCTCCCTGTGGGTGAGAAATATGCTGACTGGCTGGATTGATATGATCCAGAAGTTCAGCACTTTGTTGATTTTCAAAAGGAGTTGGATTTATGGATGGATAATAAAAGCTCATCAAATTCAAAATATCTGAAAAACATGTTCAAACAGATGTAGCACTAACCCAATGGGGGAACAGAGGTGCAGCTTGTTCAAATGATGAAATGCGAGACCTGAAGGTTGTGTATCAGCCACTTTCAGCAAGGCATCTAAGAGTACTTCTTCATCTGCCCGTGCACAAGCTGTAGCTGAGGCTGAGAGAGCCAGTGTAAAGACATGAGCCGCTGCTTTACATGAGACACATGCCCTGGACTTGGACAAGGCTAAACTTACAGCAGCTCATTAAAAAAAGACAAAGCTGAACATTCAAACAGAACTAGCTGCTTCCGTGGCCAAATGAAACATGCTTGAGGAGTTTGAAACATCAGCTCCAGTTCCTAGGGATGGCATGAATGCATACCTGGACAATTCACAGAGAGGGCAGTCAAGAACATCTCAAATGTATGATCCTTCAGACTCGGAATCAGCTCATGTTTTAAAGCATCCAAACCTCCAGCGACTCATGCAGGTAGTTCAACTCATTCAAGTGAAATCAGTGATCCCACACTGACCAGTGAAAAGACAAACATATATTGCTGAAGAAATTTTGCAGCAACAAAAACTGTTAAAACCAATGTACTGCATTACACTTCCTCCATTATAACATTTGAACACAACATAGAGGACAAAGCTCACAATAGCAAAGACAAACTGCACTCTTTAGAGCAATATACATCTAAGATAAAACGCTGGTACAACGCTGTCTGTGTATGGCTCCTATGAAAGGACTCATTGGGGCAAAAAGTCTTCAAAAATAGCATATTGGTAATTAAGACAAAGTTGCCAATGAATATATTAAAGGGGTCATATGATGTTGCTAAAAAGAACATTTTTTGTATTTGGTGTAATGAAATGTGTTTCGGTGTTATGCAAATCTTCCCACATTGTGACGTAGACATGTGGGGGCGTGTTTAAACGAGTTAAACGAGACGAGTCTTAACTTTTATAAAGAATATCTCTTTGGGTTTGAGACTTTAGTCTTTGCAACTTTAGGGATCTTATCTATTCACGAACAGCTTGTAACACTCCAAAGAGAAAGGAAAACTTGAAATCGCATCATATGTGTCAGGGTTCTGTCACTTCGGTCTAGTGTAATTCATGGTTTTGTGACAGAGCCCTGACACTCCCGTCGTTTCATTGTTTTCATGTGAGCGTGCGGCTTCGAGAGTGTTCGAGCCGTGCGCTCTCGTCTGCGTGTCCTGTTTCATGTTGGAGCGTGGTGTTAAGATCCCGGCACTCATGTCTTGTTGAGTTTCAATTTCGTGTCGGGGTTCGGACACTTGCGCTCCATGTTCTGTCTGGTCGTGGGAGCGTGCGGTCTCTAGTTCGCTCGGCCGTGCACTCTTCTGTCCACGTGTATTGTGTAGCACACAGTTTGTGTTCAGCCGCGTGCTTTTCTTGTTGTCTTGTGTTGTTGTTGCACGCAGCTCGTGCTTTTCATCTCCTGTTTTGTCTTGTGCTGTGGAGCATGCAGCTTGGTTTTCGCTGGCTGCGTGCTGTCTTGTCTTGTGTGAACACGAGGCTTATGAGTTTTCTCATTAGCTGCGTGTTCGTGTCTTTTGTTCAAGCACATGGCTTGTGATTGTTTTGCTGGCCATGTGCTTGTGTTTGTTTTGTGTGAGCACATGGCTTTTGTCTTTGTTTCCTGTGTGCCATGTGCTCTCATGTCAATTGTCTTGACCCCACCCATCTTGTTACCTGATTATTTGTTCATTTGCCCCACGTGTGTTCCCTCGTTACCCTCCTTTTTTCCCTCCTTATTTATTGTCCTTGTGTTTGCAGTCCTGGGGCAGTTTGTCGTCGAATGTTCCCTGTCGTGTGCCTTGTCCTGCCATCCAGTCAAGTTGTCAGCTGTTTTTTCCCCTACGGGGTAGTTTTTGTTTGTTTGTTTGTTTGTTTTGTTTTGTTTTGTTTCTGCCTTTAATAAAGCCCTTATCTTCCTGCAATATTGAGTCCTCGCTCCATCCTTCATCCCCAACCCTGACAATATGATCCCTTTAAAATATCGCATCATACTGGGCTGCTATTAAGCCAGAGGATGTTGTCGCTCTGCAAAACGATGCACAATTTTGAGAGCTTTTCTAAATTCTGTGAAAATACTTTTTTTTTTTTAATATGCAAAAGGTGGACACACCCACTAACATCAGAGCTACTATCCATTAAGTTGTGCATGTGATTTGTCTGATGAGCAGAACAGAAAAAGTTTAGATGGAAAAAGATTTAATGGAATTTGTCAAAAAGCAGGCAAGAATAACTATATCCTATACCCTATATAAATATCCAATAAATAATATAAATATCCCAGACAATGTGCAAAGACAGAAACTTCAAGTGAAAAAAAAAGATGAGTCAAAATGTCCACAAATAAAGAATTGCCACAACAGTTCAACAATTCAGTCTTATAATGTTGCATGTACTGTATTAACTGCACTTCCTGAAGTTTATATGTAGGCCTAAAACAAAATCTCTGTTTCAATACTGCATATCAGGAGGATTTGAATGAATGACTGTATTTGAAAGAGGTTTAGCTTAATCAGATTGATGCTGATAGGAGTCAACACTCCCAAGACAGTGGAGCCCTAATGGTGCCCTAATGCAATGGTGAAGAATCAGTAACTGTCATGGGCCCTAAGCAGTGAAGACTGGGATCTGGGATCTGTGGTAAATGGACTGCTTAACTGCTGTTATGGAGCCTGCCCCGTTCGGTAGGCCATGTGTAAAAGTACATTTCCATAGCTAAAATTGAGGGTCTGGTAAGTGCAACAATACAATGTGGAAGACCATTGTGAAATGTCTATTGGAGATAAATGGTAGCAATGCAAAGAGCTCTCGTCCTTGTCAGAAGATTCGAGAAGGATCTCTCCTTCTTTCTATTATATTCTACAGGCCATATATTCTAAGGCCATTCTAGATTCATGGGAAAGGTCATCAAGGCCTTACAAGCACTCTCTTGGGTGTTCTCCTGTGTTTTTGGCAGCAACCCTTTTGGCAGACATTGAAAAAGTCTGTAAGAATACTGGATAGTAATCCATCTTTTTGCAGCATCCAGTTCCTCTGTCAGTACAAGCTTTGCATTAATGAAAATCGCCACTGATAATACAGGCGCATTCACTAAAGAAGCTGTTGACACTGTGAGGAGAAACTTACAAGATCTACTCAAGCACAAATACTCATGGGATGACACATTTTCCCAAAGATGGCAACACCGGTTGGATGATCTCCCTCACCTGTCAAATTTTAATAGCCAGAGATGCGTGAGGCCCAAGAACACTGATATCCAGCAAGTGCAGCTCCAGCATTTTTAGCATTCTTATGGCTTTGTAACAACTTGAGGATGAGTAGATGACAGGATTTTTAATTTTGGCTAAACTTTCCCTCCTTTAAAAGGAAACTCTCGTAGGACAATACAAGCCTGACATTCAATACCCCATCAGATGCACACCATGGCAGGCCAGGTTCATTGCGTCTGCATCAAAATCAAGACTACAATTGAACATCCCATTAATAAATTACTGTATGTCTGCTATGCTAGGACATATATATATATGTATATATATGTATATATGTGTGTGTGTGTGTATATGAGGGGCCGTACAAGCCATAATTCATTCTGGCACTCTCACACACTTACGTCCTCCTTTCACATACTTACATTTCTGCCTTTTTTTTTGGTATCCATTAGTCAAGTCAAGTCTGCTTTATTGTCAATTCTTCCACATGTACAGCACATACACACAGAGAATTGGCAACTGGGGTGGCCAGCCAAATTTCAGGGGGGGCCGGTGCCACCCCTGGCCACCACGTAGACACGCCCCTGGTGAGACGGGTGTTGTAAATGTCCTGGAGGGAGGGGAGAGAGGCACCAACGATCTTCTCAGCTGCTCTCACTGTGCGTAGTAATCACTAATTCTCAGGAATTACTTCCTGTTTAAGCAGGAAGTCACTGTCAGACCAGGAAATACATGTGCAAGACTTGCTCAGCTCTTCCTCACAATTTTACAATGATGCTATTCAAAGTCATCCCGTTTTCTTTTCAAGTACATATTTTAAGTTTTTAATTTTAAAATATCATTATGTAGCCTACGTGTTCTACAGATCTGTGTACAAGTGTTATGATACTGATTTTGATCGTATTGACAGGCCTCAACGCTAAGGACATTTTCTACTGGCCCGATTAGTGGTTTAAATTTTTTACTTGCCCTGGCAAAATTTTCACAGGCCTTGCCACAATAAATCAATCAATAAATAAATAAGACTTATTGTTTTCATTGTTGACTGTAACATTGTATTGTATTAAATGAGAACCATTTTTGCACAAATAGGTACAATAGTTCAAAGATAAAACTGAAATGAACCATGGTTTTTCAGGCAGGTCTAACTCTATTCCAGCTAAGGATGCACTGATCAGGATTTTTCATGACCGATTCCAATTGCCAAATTTTGATTCTTTTTTTTTTATAATCAAATGAGCCGATTCCCATACTCGTTGCCAATTTATTTAGTTTTAATTACTTTTATCTTTTTTTTTTTTTTTTGTGTTACATTTATTAAATGTTTATTTTGCTCTGTTACTGGCCAAACTAACCTTAAACAAACAAAAATATATGCAACATGAAGCAACTGCACAAAACAAAAACATCAGATGGGCTGAATGAATATTTTATTATTACTCTTTATTATTATTATTAGTGTTTTATTACCTTAATTATATGTATGTCTGCACTATGTCTGTATTGTGAGCGTGATTTCACCAAGTACAAAATGTTCAACATCATTCCAATAAACCAATCAGAACTGAGAGATAACGTTTCAGGAAATGTCAGTTTTAGGCTTACAATCAGGGTTAGGTGCTTCTACACCCTTGTTAATCAGCTATCATTTCCCTCTGATTTTAGGAATAAATTATGGGTAAGGCTGGGT
>NW_015558608.1:0-1871 GCF_001515605.1 Sinocyclocheilus anshuiensis | reverse complement strand
CTTTCTGTACTGGAAGCTCCTGACACCAAGACGAATTCCTTGTGTGTGTAAACACACTTGGCAATAAAGCTCTTTTCGATTCTGATGAAAATGCAAGTTCAATCTCTGACAGCAGGTGGTGCTTATAGAACAGTAGCAATATAGCGTTTCCTGAGTTATTGCTGTGTCAATCTAAAAATAAATAAACCGCAATGAGTCCAAATCTTGAGTTATGGAAATAATATAAAGATATCGCTGTCCCTAACTCGCAACCTCCCACTTTATTCACTTACTAAATTAAGTGGGAAAAAAATCCATAGACGCTTATAATACGTGTATCTGGCAACACGACTGATGCTGAGTCTCAATCACAACTCCCTCAAGAGACGAGGCTATGTAACCTTTTCATGATGATAATGTATATATATTAAAAAATAAATAAAATACCTCAGCCATGCTAATCAGGAACTGTCCTGAACGTAACACTGATCACGCCTGACCTGCCTTCCGTTTCCACTATACTCTCTCTCTCACATACATACATTCTTCTCTTACATGCACATATTTTCTTAAGACATACATACATTCTATATATATATATATACTGTTTTAATGTATCTCAGAGGGGACATTGGTGCATTTAAACTGCAGTTACAGATGAATAAATAGGCCTAATGTTTTGTTTTTAACATAAAACGTTGATTACTGATATTTGAAATAATTTAAAACATGAAAAAAATAGTGGAAATGTTGTCACTTATTGCTTTACTGAACTTGTATAAAATGATTATTAAATGTCTTATCATGCTGATATCTGCAGAAAAACGGTACTCTTTAAATGATATAGATTAAGTTAACTATATTAAATTATATAAATATAAAAAGCATACAGAAGCATTTTTGCCGTCCATAATTTAGAATGCCTGGAATTTTGACTTTAAATAGCCTAATAAATCAATGTGCGTGCACTCTGTGTGTGATTTGGTGATATAGCCTACTTGATAATGTCAGATCGCACATCATTACAACAACACTTACCATATTATTGCAGATATACTGTATATCGCACACCCCAGCCTGGACTTGAGTGGAAAATGAAATCACCTGCAGTTGTGCGCGCACTTGTTTGCACAGGAGCAAAGGTGTTTTTAGGAGTCTAACTTGCAGACGCCAGACCACTGATTCGTCAAACATGCTTTCCTGCAGTCCATGTTCTTCTGACTTCTGACTGTTTTGTAGTAAGTAACGAATATGCTTCGGGGAAATGTATCGGAGTAAAAGTATACATTTTAATTAGGAAATGTAGTGGAGTAAACGTAAAAGTTGGCTGAAATATAAAAACAAGTAAAGTACAGATACTCCAAAAAAATACTTAAGTACTGTAACGAAGTATTATTACTTCGTTAAATTACACCACTGAGTATGCACTGTTATACATGTGAACTTTGCTTATTAAAATTACCTTAATTTTGAAACATTTGACTGTGAGAGTAGTAAATAGTCTTGTGAAATGTAATTCTTCTAATTGCATAGAATGGTATGGCCACTTTAATATTTCATTTAATTTTAAATGTACTTCAACATTTTTATATTATTATATGATATTAATTTGCTAATATTTACATTATGTGTATATTATATGTAAATAATACACAGTATATAATGTATATGCCTGGTGGCACATATTTAATGAAGAACAGGAACATACTCATTTTGTCTAATTTTGGAATACTGCTTGTTGATATTAACAATTATATTTTTGACATGGTTGCCAATCAATAATTGAGATACAGGCCTTAGATATAGGTAAAATACTGGGTTACAGTATATAAATAATACAAGCAGTTGAATAACAGATATTTAATGTAAGGGCTAAAAATCTATCATCTGAA
>NW_015558607.1:203568-204829 GCF_001515605.1 Sinocyclocheilus anshuiensis | reverse complement strand
ACGACTTGTTAATCTAATGAATAACTGATTTGTTAAATCAAATGACAAATTGTGTTTTTGATTGAACCGGCATATCCCTAGTGTAAATATATAAGAAAAACAACGAAGTGTCTTTAAAAACTCTTTTGTGCAGAACTACTTCCTTCCGTCACAGATTCAATTCCCAGTTTGACAGTTTAACAGCTGAGATCAAGCCTCCGTTACCAATTCAAAAATTTCACTTCAGAACTAGTAACAAAGGTGCATTGAATTGCTTTATTGAAAGCTTATTGTATCACTGTATTTAAAGCTCTCTGTATTATATGTAGATTATTATGGGAGAGAGATGGACTGAGCGAGTGTGATTACCTGCATCTGATACAGTATTCATTCTTCAGCTCAGTCTCATATTCACAATAAAACATTAGTTTGAATGTCCGCTGAGGAAAGCGATATCTTTGTCGTGATGTCCTTTCATCTGTTAAGGGTGATTTGCGATGACAGCGCTGCTCACTGCATTTGTTGACTGCATTTTACTAGCTGTTGTTGAAAGCAAAAATAACTTCCTTGTTTACAACAGCGTTTCAGTCTCTTTCAAAATAAAAGTCTTTACTGCGGACTCACTCTATAAGTCAGTGATTCATCTGCGTACCACTAAAGGGAGCCCGTACCACACTTTGAGAATCAGTGATGTAGAGTATTTTAAGTGAGAGATGGACTGAGGGAGTGTGATCACCTGCATCTGATACAACATTCATTCATCAGCTCAATCTCATATTCACAATAAAACATTAGTTTGAATGTCCGCTGAGGAAAGCGATATCTTTGTCGTACTGTCCTTTCATATGTTAAGGGTGATTTCTGATGACAGCACTGCTCAGTGCATTTCTTAACTGCGCCTTACAAGCTGTTATTAAAAGTAAAAATAACTTCCGTTTCAGTCTCTTTCAATATAAAAGTCTTTACTGCTGTCTCTTGTCGCCATCTAATGGCAGAACAATGTCACAAAAATCACCATCACGAACACACACACACACACACACACACACTGTTTCCCAATACTAAATACTACTATGAATATAAAATAGTATTTATTGAATAATAAAAACAACAACAGCCATCATAAAAGTTGCTAGACAGTTTAGTCAAAAGTACAAAGGCAGTGTTCTAATATACAGCAATAAAGTTACATAAAATATAACATGATGAGATTTTGCCCTCAGCCAAACTATTTGCTTTGAAACAAATAATAGATTAATGAGACCAAAGACTGCCCATTAGA
>NW_015558607.1:190590-203386 GCF_001515605.1 Sinocyclocheilus anshuiensis | reverse complement strand
CTCAGCCAAAACTATTTGCTCTGGAACAAATAATAGATTAATGAGACCAAAGACTGCCCGTTAGAATGACCCCAAACAAATTATATCTCATTTTTAACCACTATAGAGACATCAGAGCCAGCGGCAAATTCCATAAGATCTGGCCGAGGTAAGGCTGCTCTCAGCGGGTTCATGAGCGCTGAACGGCCGCTGACACCCAGGTGCTCACATCTCCGAAAACGTTGAAGCAAATTTTCAAATAGACGTTATCTTTATTAACAAACCACATATTTGAAGTCTAAACAACTACATTCTCACCTAAAAAACTCTTAAAACTACATTCTGTTACACAAAAACAGTATTATTTATAAAATTGTGTGGAGTGAAACGGCTCCCATGGCGATATTGGGTGGATATCTTATGGATAAAAAAAAAACTCTCAGCCAATCAGATTCGAGGGCCATAAGACCTCTCCGCCAATCAGATTCGAGGGCTATAAAGAACTGTTGTATAAAAATGCATATTTTTGCGTTTACGGAGCGAATCTTTCGTTTATTCTTTACCCCCATAATTCACGCAAAGCGACATGGGGGCATATATATATGACAGAATATAATTATATATAATATAATATTATTATATATTATATTATTATGTCCCATTTTAATTTAGATTCACATTACCACTGTTTGGGAACCTTAAAGTGGATGGACAGGAATCCAGTGTGAACACAACCTTTTTAGATAGGGCAAAAGGCTGAGTGATTCAGTGAGTCATTAGTTATACATAGCAGCAATTACTTGTAAAGATAATAAAATGCAGACCACACCTTACGTTGTATGTCTTAGGGCTGGTTCACACTGCCCCACCAAACAGCAACAACTCAAACAATGTAAAGATGTCTGTTGGATTTATGTTAAGAAACAACTGTCATGTTCACACTGACCCAACAAACACCAACATGGTCCAATAAAAGCCACACAGACTGCTCTTTGATACAGAAGGCACTATCAAACATTTTAATGTTCTACTTTATAGTTTTACCTGATTTTAAATACATTTATTGTATTCTTTGTACAGGCTGTGAAATCCAGTAAGCTTATGGCTTATGATTATGGAAAAGCTGGAAATATGGCACATTATAATCAGGTAACATTGAGGACTTGACTATTTCTGCCCTTAAAGGGACCCAAAAATGAAAATTCTGTCATTTACTCACCCTCATGTCTATATACATTTCTTTCTTCTGCTGAATACAAAACAGCCCTAACCCTAACCCTAACCAAACAGCTTCGGTTTCCAGTTCTAGTTACCAACGTTCTTCAAAACACTCTATCCTCATTTGTGTTCCTCAGAAGAGACAGTCATATAGGTTTGGAAATGACATGAGGATCAGTAAATGATGACAGAATTTCACTTTAAGCTATTTTCACCACTAACTATACAATTAATTTGCCTATCCAGGGGATTTTTGAAATAATGTAGACTCTTGTGAGGATGAATGTGTCATGTTTGCTGTCACTCTGAGTCAGTAGTGAAACTGACCAGTGCTTGAAGTATTAAAGTCTCTTCCTGCGTCTCCCCTATCAGTCGACCCCTCCCCTGTACAACGTGCGGGACATGACAGTACCCACAGCCTTGTGGTCTGGTGGGCAAGACACTCTGGCAGATCCTCAGGACGTGGCTGTACTGCTTACACAGATACCTAAATTGGTGTACCACTGCAACATTAAGCACTGGGAGCACCTGGACTTCATCTGGGGTTTGGATGCCCCACAAGAGATGTACAACAAAATGATCGAAATGATGAGGGAGAATGTGTGAAGAGACATTTTGATTGAGCAGTAGGTTCTATCAGCAGTTTTTTTTAAACATTCCTTGAGCTTGAACTAATACTTTTGTACCTCTTTGTTTGTTCTTTCTGTAAGCAGATGAACCCATTTGTTTGAGGTGCTGTTAACCAAATCAGCAATTTGCGAATGTAAATTTGATATTACAAACTGATTTAAGCCTTCGGGCCATCACCCAGAGACCAGAGTTTTACACTCATGATCAGGTGTTGCCTTTTAAGGACATGCACTTGTTTAATGTGTTTTTTAACTAGCTTTTACTAACAACTACATCTACAAACTCACTATACCGTAGCATTTCATGGAGTGTCTAAAGGTTTTGTCACAATGAATTTTGTAAAACATGACTTGAAATAAACATACATTGGTGCAGAAGACGTGTATACAAAAAGTAACTTGTCTTGGTGAGAGATTTTACATTTAAACCAACAACTTTACTCAAACCAAATCCATATGAAATCTTGCAGTGCTAAAAACAAACTTTAACACTTTAAGAAACATATTGAACATTTTGGAACAGTAAACATGTCAGGCTAAATAATTAGAATAAATAATTAAATTCTTCTTAATTAAATGCAGTCACTTAAGTGAGCCTAAACCTGCAGCTCAACAATAATCAGAACATAAATTATTTTCTGTAAAAAAAAAAATCCCTATAAATGAAAAAAATGCAGTCACTTAAGTGAACCTAAACCTGCAGCTCAATAATCAAAAATATAATAAAAACATAATTTCTGTAAAAAATAAAATTAAAAAAATTGTTTGGAGCTATGGTTTGGAGCGGTGAGGTACGAGGATGTGTGCACATACACACATAAGGAAAGAGAGAGCACGAGTGTCTCACACACACACGCGCGCGCGCGGTCTCTCCGTACAACACTCAAAAGTTTTTTTGTTTTTTTTTAAATGCGTGATTTTGAACAGATGTTAGTTAACCTGCTTTAGACCAGGTTAGTTTCCCAGCATAAGTTGCCACAGTGACTGAAGTTGATCTATGTTAAATTTGCTTTATGGAACCAAATCATTTGACAATGAGTCAGACTAACTGAAATAAGCCTGGCTTATTTGGTAAACTTGTTTTATGAAACAGGCCATGAGGCATTAAAAGTGATATTTTTTCCCATTGCATCGAATCGAATCGAAATCGAATCGCACAGCATCGTAATAGGGGTGAATTGTATCGCATCGGTAGCTGCTTCATATGTATCTTTAATGTATCGTATCGTTGGCTATGCACCGAGATGCATATCGTATCGGCCTCAGTCATGAGATGCACATCCCTAGTGTGTAAATACATCTAATGCCACTTGAGATGCAGCTTCTGTTTCCTCTGCAGTTTATTGATATTGATTTCATTTGAATAGTAACACTCTACAGTTTCTTATTATTCTAACTTTATCAATTGAAACAATATAAGAATTTGATGTGAAAGATGACACATTTAAAGGTTAGGCATGGGCGACGCTAGGGAGGGGCTAGCAGGTGCTTCAGCACCCCCATAGCACCCCCAAAAAATGAAATAAAATAAAAGCATTTGACTCATAACGCATGCATAACTCGTGCAATGCAGCGTGACGTGATTTGCAGTCGCACTTTTCATAATGTCATAGCATTTTATTTTAATAATGGATCGGTTCCTTGTGCCAAGTAGGCCTGCATGCCCCCGACTAACGATTTCTCTAGTCAACTAGTCGCACGTTTATATTAAATTGATTAATATAATAACCTACTAAACCATCCTTTAGGCATAGGCGTATAGCCTATTCCGTGCTCAAGCACGCGCATAACGCTTGCCACAAAGCACCGGCAAAATTAATGATTATGAATGTGCCCGGGGAAAAGAAGACATTTTAATTATTTATTAATAAACTAGTGCTTTCAGTGAGTGTCCACTACAAAGATGAAGTTACCGAATGCCGACACGGACTCGTCATCTTCACAGTAATGGAAATGTACATTTTTATACGGACTACATAAATAGAGAAAAAAAAAAATAATATATATATATATTTATTTATTGGTTCGTACAATAGTAGACATTTCAAGATATATATATTTTTTCATAGATTTATTTTTTGTGAGGCAAGTAGGCGGTTCATTGTTGTGATGCGCTCCATTTCACGAAGACTGGCAGAAAGCGCTTATTTTTCTCTATTTTACAAAAGATCAGCATTTTGGTATTATTGTGAGTGTACATAAATAAAAACAGAAATAGTTTTTTTTTACGAATGATGTAGCCTATTAGGCTACTCTTATGACCAACAATGACGGAGTAACCTATTCTAAGTTCTTTCCGCAGGAAAAAATGCAAGGGATTGCGCGGGCGCCTCCATGCTGTAATGCAGTAAGCACAATAATACTCCCACACTTCTCATAAACACTTGATATGCGCATCTATAGCGCATAATTAATCTAAATTAACGTCAGAGTGAACTGCCATAGCAGCCCTACTCCTTTCCACGAGAGATCATGTGAGAGATCTTTGTCCTGTCTCCTACAATATATCTGAGAAGCAGCTGTGGCGATGCTCGAAACAGCAGCTTGGCACATTTGGCCATCAATACACAGAGAGCGAAGGCTCTGGTTTGAGACTGTAAATACCAAGTAAATATATCCTCAGTGCTTTTTGATGTCATATTGCCTTTGACTCACATTCCGAAATGCTTGTTCAGTGAATTTTAGGTGGACTGTATAAAAATCTTTGGGAACTGACTGATCTAAAGGCTACTTGTTTAATTTCATAAAACTAAAAATTTTAATTAAATTGTGATGAGCCAAATAATCAGGTAATAAAATGTTACAAAATCGAGTGGGCGATTTAGGCTATTTTATTATTATTAATAATAATAACAACATATTTTGATCATATTTACTATTAATTGCCCAGCTCCCCCTGTCAATGATCTAGCACCTGCGTTCAAAATTCTCTGGCGCAGCCCCTGAGGGGAGGGGAAAAAATGACCATTTATAAACATAGTGGGAAATGACATCTGTTTTGTTACATACAGCAACACATTTTAATTGTTATTTCTACTTCTTTCCAGTCACAAAGCACTTTATTTAGAGAGTTGTTTAAGTGAGAGAACATCTGTAACTTAGTACAGATTGGGGGAATTGTAATGTTTAATCATTCTTAAAATAATAATCTTTTATAATGTAATAAAATATAATTTGGGTGTATTAAAATAATATATTTTTGCATTGAAATTTGCTTAGATTTTTGTTTGTATGTGCTGTCAATTATAGTTCTTATAGAGAAAATCGTAATCATCGGTATCGGCAGGTCACACTTACAAAAAAAAATTGGAAATCGGAATCGGCCAAGAAAATTGCAATCGGTGCATCTCTAATAGGGATCCCTAATGTCGTACTTTGACACAACGTCAAAGTGACCAACTGAAAGGGAACGTCTCAGTTACGTATGGCCTCCCTCATTCCTTGATGGAGGGAACAGAGACGCCACAACTCTGAATTGCCTCTGAGTGGGTTGAGATGCTTCTCGACTCGTCAGAACAAAACAAGTGAGCAAATGCCAGCTATGCAAATTTTGCTGCCAATTTCACTGGCCTTTTCTCAATGATGTCAGAGGTGTCTGGGCTCGCAAGTACGACCCCTAGTGTCAGACTTAGATACAACGTCTCCGTTCCTTCCATCAGTGAACAAGTGTTTCCATACGTAACCTGAGACATTTTCTAAGCTTGCTTTCAATAAAAGCTGTTTTTGGACTAACAAGGAAGTTTTGAGCTCTGAAACTCACAGATTGTTTTTATAGTACAATGACCCCTTACATGTCAAAAGATCCAGGAAATTAGATTTTTCAATTCATGACCCCTTTAAAATAAATTGACAGTATTGCTACTTATGTAGAGCATTCCAAATCCTTTCTTTTAAAGGACAGATCCTTAAATGGCAGCTGCCTAAGTAGGCAATGGGGTAGTTTTCTAGTTTTCTGGAACAGAGCTACAATACAGTGTTTTAAACAAAATGCTCACCCAAATGAGAAACTCTGGAATAACAGACAATTTGCTCATGGGGCTTTTGGTCAACCCCACTGTGGCGACAGGAGCCAGAGCAAAGAACATCTTGATTTTGCTGGCCAGCTCCGGCATCGTAGAGAAAGCAATGAATGCTGAGAAGCAAGAATGAAGAATAGGAAGTTATGCATCAGCATTTAAAGAAAAAATAAATATATAATAATATAAAAATATAAAATATATAAGGCTCGGAATAACATGTCATGCATAGCAAAAAGTGTGAAGTACTGTAGCTGCATTGTGGTGTGAGATGTTCCCACACGATAACACATATGATAATGTATTTTGCCTACTGTCAGTGTGAGATGCATAATGCACAACACATCTCTGAGCATATTTTGTAGACCAGTGATTTGATGAATAGCAACTCTGAGTCACATTTCAACATATAAAAATGATGAATCACTCTAAAATGCTCAGAGGATAGGTGATACCTATAGTGGTTCCCTGGGAATGGCCCACATAAAAGATTTGCTCCTGGCCAGTGGTCTTTGTAATGAAGTTTATCACTGCAGGAAGATCCTTCTTAGCCAGTTCATCATGACTAGCTCACACACACAAAAGCAAACAACACAGAAAGAAAAATAGATTTATTTATTTTATTTTTTTTTTTTAGATTTTGAGTTCAGGATTCTGGCTGATACATTATTAACACAACAGAGAATTCCAAAAATAAGAACTAGATCTGTATTTCTAGAAGGAAATACCAAAGCTTGCAAGGTAAGAAAAATAGTAATGTTAAAATTTGAGGTATGACTAGGTTTCAAGCTCTGCACACAAGTATCAGCTGAAAAGAGGAAATAAATGCTTAATACAAGGAAGATTTACAAGAAAAAGATTTCTCTTTCAAATAAAATGTTGTTCTTTTGAACTTTGAATAACCCTGAAAAAATATATCAGATTTGATAATTATAAATTGTTTGATAATTGAAATTGATAATAAAAAAATATTTTAGAGTACCAAATCAGCATATTAAAATGATTTCAGAAGGATCATGTGACACTAAAGATTACATGACATTACAAGAGTACATAGAAAATTACATTCATAAATATATTTATATAGAAAAGAGTTATTTTAAATTATAATTGTAATTTAACAGTATTACTGTTGTACTGTATTTTTTATCAAATAAATTGCTTTGGCGAGCATAACGTAACATCTTAACGTTCTTAAAAAGTAGAAAGGTTGATGTTTTTTGAGAAAGTGTAAACCACAGAGTAACATGCTGAACACACCGTGTTCATAGAAATGTTGTTCTTGTACCTGAACTGCCAGTATTCTTTCTGTTTAGGATCAAGGCTAACGTGTTTTCTGGACCAGGTGTTCCCACGGCTGTTGCCTAGCCACACGTTAAATCCAGCATCAGCTAACTGCCAGTATTCTTTCTGTTTAGGATCAAGGCTGACGTGTTTTCTGGACCAGGTGTTCCCACGGCTGTTGCCTAGCCACACGTTAAATCCAGCATCAGCTTGGAGGAAACCCAGGCTGGTGTTGGGCAGGTTTGTCACCCAATTACTTCCAGCTGCGAGAAGACCATGTTGGAGGAACACTACAGGCTTGGCTTCTGTCATAAATATGAATCAAGAGACCAAAAAATGTCACAAAACCTTTCAATGGATGTAAATTTAATCAAACATACCCATATTTTTAGAGATTACACGTTTGGCCAGCAGAGGGAGTATGTGTATTAGCTTCATACTGATAATGCCATCCTTTCTTTTTTGGGACCTTTATCATGAATATCTGTCAGAAACAGGATGTGAGCTGGTCCTCTTAGTAGCACAAACAGACCTTGAGCTGATAGCATTGTTTGACTTCATACCAGCCATTCCTTCTACCCCCTTAAACCCTGCAACTCACACAACAAGACTTTGGAAGTATAGTGGAGCTGGAGACTACATTTTTCATAACTGCAGAATAATCCCAGGAGAGCAGTTGCACAATAAGTCACCATAGGGTTTATGGGAAATTAAGTTCAAAGGAAATCACTGCATTAATACAATTTTCAGAAAAGTTTAGGCCAAATTTTAATGACTCTAAAAATTACCATCAAGTAAAAAATAATATATTTTTCTTACACCTTTAATACATGTGAGTGTACACATCTTAGTAATTATTTTACTTTTAAAAATGTTTCGATGTAAAAATTGTTTTTTACAAATATCATCAATTATTAATGTTAATATTGCCTTCTCATAAAAGTTAGGTTATCTGATACTAACATTGATCAGAGACTAACATTAATACATGCTGTCATGGGGGTCTGCAGGTGTACCTTTGTTTTTCTTTATTTTATCCTCTTTTTTTCCTATTTCTAACTGTTTGTTACACCACATGATATGATTTGGCAGGCAAAGTTTATCAAATCTTAATTATGAGTGAAGCAATTTGGTTAAAATATTACTATTTATCTAAGAAATAATAATAAAAACAATTAAATCAAAGCAATATGTGTGTGCACTGCGAGTGTGTGCTTGAGCGCTCAGTCTCCAGGAGAGCGCGCTAGAGCTGAATGGTTAAACACTGGCAAGAATTAAAAAGTAATGCCATTTATAAACTTTAGTGACGATGTGACACTGCCTCGATTGTGCAAGTGACCATTTCTGTGTCAACTGTGCAGCGTGCAGTTCGCTTATAGTTCACTAGAGTACCTCACCTTCAGCATTACAATTATTTCACCCGCGCCGGACAGAGACTGAGATGGTGCCGCTGCATGTAGCGCCAAACCTTCTCACGGGGCCGTCATCAGCTTGAGATCGGTTTTTTGAGATCGGCCTTTTAGAGACTGCCGATCAATCATCCCAAAGCGATTAACGGCCGATATTGAGCAGTAGCCGATCAATCAGAGCGCCCCTAATTCTGACTAATCCTTTTTATTGAAAAAAAATATATATTTTTTTAAGGCTGAAATGTTATAATTTTATTTAAAAAAAAAATGGTCAAAACTTTATTTGAACATGTAGTACATGTCAGTAGATAACATGTTATGAATATTTTTTGTTAGTTTAAAATCCGGTCATCATTTTTTTATGTTTTTATTTCACTGCTTATGCAAAAAATAAATGCATAGTGCTGCTAATTTTATTTCTTATCTTTTGTCATAAAACTTGGTAAAATTATTTCAGTGTGTGTATCAGTACTTTTTTAATATTTCCAGCACATTTTAACAATGCCGTGTATAACAGTTTGGATTGATATTTAAGAGATTCAAGTATTGTATAACATTGATAGCTCTCAGCCGCTTTCATTTTTAAAAAGTAGCTCCCAAATGAAATAAGGTTGGAGACCCCTGATGTAAAGTAAATGTAGTGTAATTGTAATGTTAGAAGTGTCTGTTAAATTAGTCCCCAAAAGGCCACGTCTCATTCTGAAGGTGTTCACTAACAATAAATGTCAATGTCAATAACACCTGATGTACTTGTTACATCACAAGAAGTATGGCATCTACGCTAATATTAGTCTGTTTCTTTCTTATTTCGAGGTCACCGTAGCCACCACATCCAGTCTGTATCCAGATCAGATGGTGAATCAGGACCTAGAGATGACCTCTACAGCCCTGAATGTCAGCGGAGACTAGGACAGCTAGATGAGCCCCAAAGACAGATCCCCAGTGAAGGCCTCATCAACTATACGGCCATTGGCAAAAAACCTCAGCAAAGACCACGATGAAAAACACCATGTTGGTTCGTCTGGCCAGAGGAGAACTGGCCCCCCGAATGAGCCTGCTTTCTACCAAGATTTTTTCTCCATTGGGGACACTTAATTTTTGGGAATATTAATGACTTGATTGCAGAGACAATATATGAAGAGAAATTAACTGAGCTGGATGATGATGACATCACTGAATCAACGATGAACTGACTTTAAGGCTGTCTTTATTGACTGTTTACTTTTGTCCTCTTTTTAGAGCTGCTTTACTGCATAACTGAATTTTGTTTGCATTATTGACACTATTTTCCTGTTTAACCATGTAAAGCTGCTTTAACACAATCTGTATTGTATGAAGTGTTATATATAATTAAGGGTGAGTTGACTTGCTTTTGACAATTCTTCATAGAAATGTTTGTCTGCAATCTGTTTTGAACAATTTTGTATTTTTGAGAATTGTAGTAGCCTTCAAATTGAAAGAAATCAGTAAAATAAGATTACATCAAAACAGTCTCAAGTGAATTGTAATTGCAATAATACAATAAGTTGTGGTAACTTAATTTTTTCAAGGCAACGGGTTTCCGCAATTTAAGTAAGTAGACAGAACTCAGGTTAACTTGTTAGTTTTAAGTTAAGTAGATTCACACTTTTAAGTAATCGCAATTAAATGATTTTAAGTTAGTCCAACTTAAAATAAAAAGTGTCCACAACACATTTTCTTTTGTTTATTTGTTAATGTAACTCAGAATTGTCGAGTTCACTTAACTTTTTTCTTTTAATTATGCATGAATTTCCTTTACTTAATAATTTTAAGGCAATGGGTTTCCTCAATTTTTTTAAGTAAAATCAACTGATCGCTTTTTACAGTGTACCAACTTTGTTTTTCTTTATTTTATCCTCTTTTTTTCCTATTTCTAATTGTTTGTTACACCACATGATATGATTTGGCAGGCAAAGTTGATCAAATCTTAATTATGAGTGAAGCAATTTTGTTAAAATATGACTATTTATCTAAGAAATAATAATAAAAACAATTAAATCAAAATAAATAAAATAATAAATAAACTTGTAATAAATTAGTTATTTTTAAATCAGGACAAGTTGTATCACCCTGGCATTTTAGCTCCAAAATTAAATATATACTTGTCACAGACAGAGGCGGACTTAACCATTAGGCAAAGGTAGGCGACCGCCTTTGGCCCCCAAAAGCCAAGGGCCCCCTAAAATGCTTTTTATATGCGAGATGCGCGTTCAGTGCGGACGCGCAAGTGGTTGCTCTGGTGTTCATTACCACGACAACCGTCTGTGCGTCCGCGTTGAACGTGTTTCTTAGCAAAAGTAGGGCGATGTAGAAAATAGGGACGGAATCTATTCATAAAAACGGAATTTACCGTGTAACGCGGAATGTGACGGAATGAACGGCGCAGACGCGCGTTTCGTTTGCTAGTTTGCTATTTAAGCACGCGCAACGCTCGCGGTTGTCGTCTGTAGTAGTAGCTAAATAGTATTTTTGCCATTTAATATTCACATACACTAGTCCATATCGCGGTTTGATTGAAGTGTACTGAATTGCATTTGATTTATTCATTCAATATTTGACGAATTCCGTGACATTGCTCGTTACACAGTAAACTTGTGTAGCATTTAGAATGTACAAAAATTAAAGGGTTTGTTTAATTTTCATTGGAATAAAAGATAGATTCATGTTTTTGCCTTCATTTGATTACCAGAAAAATGAAAATACACAACACAGAATTTCAACAAAAAAAAAAAAGTAAATAAAATTTAAATTTAAATTTCATAGGGACCTATTATTGTATACAAATTAATAAATTAAGTTATTTGTGTTGTTTTTGATTAAACCATTAAAAGCAACAGTGAAAGAAACCTCAAGGTTGTAGATGTGTGAAATTGTATAGGGCCCCATTCCTGTATTTTGCCTGAGGCCCCCAAATCACTAAATCCGCCCCTGGTCACAGAAGAGTTGTATTGAAGTCGGATTGCATTTTTTATGTATTTTTGAATGAATTACTAGATCTGGAGAAAAGAATGAGTGTGTATTTTATCAGGTGAGACTGTCTTTTTTGAAACCTCGCTTGGCGCTAAAATAATACTGTCATTCCTTGGTGTTCCTTCGAGCCATGCAGCACAGTGTCTCGTGTGACTTGGAGAACTGGGACAGCAGGAAATGAGTTGCATATCCTGTGTGCCACCTCAGAGCTTCAGTTCTTATCACACCCAATGTCACACCACTCAGCACCAGCCATCCAGTAAAAACAAACAGCTTGATGGCTCTTTACTTATTTATCGCATATCAGAATTTATTATTAACCCTTTACCAGCTCTCAGCACACACAGACACTCACAGCTTTAAGATCACTATAAAACGAAAACGCCTCACAGGGTTTGTCTTGGTAGCATGGTCTTCAAAATTCCCTGTCTTCCTGATTAAGTACAGTTATAAATGTACCGAACACATTTCCACACTTTCATTTGCATAAGCCAATTTTATTCTGAAGGTCAAACACAAGAACGCAGCCAACAACGCTCTTAATCTAATACAATGAGTGAAAAGCAAAGATGCACGAGGCCAAAGTTTCTCAAAGGCCCTCAAATCCTCTAGCAGAGGGATTTGTGTCAGGGAAATGTATTCTCATTTAGAAAAACATGAGACATTGTGTTAGCACAGTGAGGGAGAGTGGAAGCTGATGTATGGCTGTTGAATTGGTTTTCCGCTTCAGTGGCGTCCCTGGCGAGATTAGTGTGAGAGCATGAGCTTTAGAAATCTCTCTGCTCATTAATGAAATATGGGGAGCGCTAAATATCAAACTGAATACTGATTCCAGAAGCACTGTTGTACTGTACCGAGAACAATAACAACACAATAACACTCATCTGAACTGAATCGATTTCAGCCTGCTTTATCATCACAGAGATTCCTTTGTTTTTCAGCCGATGACGTCATAGCTGTTATTGATTTATTCTATAGACGCCTATTACAATACTTGCTGATACATATAAGCTTTTTATTATTTTCACGCTATTAAAAAAAAAAGATAAATGGCAGATATTAAGTTTTATACTGTTTTTTCAAAATGAATTAAAAATAAAACACTAATCAAATGTATTACATTCTACTAATAAATTGAGCATTTTAACATTTTAATGTAACATGAAAAATTTATATTGATTTACTTCTGTTATTTAATTAATAGTGTTTTAACATTTTTATTTTAAATAAGTGTTAAATAGGATATAATCATATAGTATAAGCATATATA